>NC_037675.1:92601916-92633068 GCF_003255815.1 Theropithecus gelada
ATTTTTTTTTTTTTTTTTTTTTTTTTTTTTGAGACAGAGTCTCACTCTATTGCCCAGGCTGGAGTGCAATAGCGTGATCTCGGCTCACTGCAACCTCTGCCTCCCGGGTTCAAGTGATTCTCCTGTCTCAGTCTCCTGAGTAGCTGGGATTACAGGCACGCACCACCACACCCGGCTCATTTTTGTATTTTTAGTAGAGATGGGATTTCACCATGTTGGCCAGGCTGGTCTTGAACTCTTGGCCTCCCAAAGTGCTGGGTTTACAGGCGTGAGCCACTGTGCCCAGCCTTGCTTTCTTTTTTGTTTGTTTGTTTGTTTGTTTGTTTGTTTTGAGACAGAGTCTCGCTCTGTCGCCTGGGCTGGAGTGCAGTGGCCGGATCTCAGCTCACTGCAAGCTCCGCCTCCCGGGTTTATGCCATTCTCCTGCCTCAGCCTCCCGTGTAGCTGGGACTATAGGCACCCGCCACCATGCCTGGCTAATTTTTTGTATTTTTAGTAGAGACGGGGTTTCACCGTGTTAGCCAGGATGGTCTCGATCTCCTGACCTCGTGATCCGCCTGTCTTGGCCTCCCAAAGTGCTAGGATTACAGGCTTGAGCCACCGCGCCCAGCCCCAGCCTTGCTTTCTTCTTTGTGGCTTTTTCATTTTTTTTTTTTTTTGAGATGGAGTCTCACTCTGTCGCCCAGGCTGGAGTGTGGTGGTACAATCTCAGTTCACTGCAACCTCCACTTCCCAGGTTCAAATGATTCTCCTGCCTCAGCCTCCTGAGTAGCTAGGACTATAGGCACGTGCCACCCCACCTAGCTAATTCTTGTATTTTTAGTAGAGACAGGGTTTCACCATGTTGGCCAGGCTGGTCTCGAACTCCTGACCTCAGGTGATCCACCCATCTCAGCCTCCCAAAGTGCTGGGATTTACAGGTGTAAGCCACCACGCCCAGTCGTTTTTGGCTTTTTCTTGTTGTTCTAAACTTTAAACATGTGAGGAAGTTCGTTGAGTTTGTTTGCTGGGCATGTTGCCAGCCAGAAGCAGATGGAGTTAGGTAGGTAAGAAAAAAAGAGAGAATGGTTTCTAGGTAGGCAACTGCCACCATTTAAAAAAAGTTATTTATGTAGTTTATTATTATTATTTAGAGATGGGAGGGCGGTGTCTCACTGTGTTGCCCAGGTTGGTCTTGGACTCCTGGGCTCAAGTGATTTTCCCGCCTCAGCCTCCCAAAGTGCTGGGACTATAGGCGTGGACCACCCAGCTTGTCTTCTATGGGTTTAATGATGTCCCTAATCTCTCCGTTTTGTGCCATTGCCCTGGGATTGGGCATGTAATAGATTATTTGTATACTAGGCAGCAGGGATAGTGTTAGGGGCAGGATTACTTCTCTGGGGATCCCAGTGGGGCAGGACCCTACAGCCACAGCCTCACAACAGTTTGCAGTCAACTTGTATATTGTATAACGCATCTCAGAGGAAGGATAGCCCTTCTGTGGCTTTGGAACCACTGGCCTTCTGTACATGGGAGAGGGCTGGTGAGATCCCCTAGGGGACCTGCTGATTCCAATTAGTTGTTTATTTTATTTTATTTTATTTTTTGAGACAAGGTCTCACTGTTGCCCAGGCTGGAGTGCAGTGATGCAATCTTGGCTCACTGTAACCTCCACCGCCTAGGCTCAAGCAATCCTCCCACCTCAGCCTCCTGAGTAGCTGGGACTACAGGCCGGCACCACCATACCCGGCTAATTTGTTGTTGTATTTTTAGTAGACACGGGGTTCTGCCATGTTACCCAGGCTGGTCTCAAACTCCTGAGCTCAAGTGGTCTGCCCATCTCAGCCTCCCAAAGTGCTGGGATTACAGGCGTGAGCCACCATGACTGGCCGTGCTGATTGCAGTTAGAAAGAGGTTTGCTGAAAGCTGGTTGAGGGGCTTTTAACTTCCAGCTGTGTCTTCATTTAAGGGCTGAATTTCTAATCCCAGGTGGCCAGTAGAGACTGCAGTTTCACCTGCCATTGTGCGGGGTAATTTCCTTTGTTGGCAAACACTCATGAGAGAATTATGGCATAGACCATACCTCAGTTTCCTCATCAGCATAACAGGAGTAATGACAATTATGCCTCCCTCTCTGGGTTGTGATGCATAAAAAGGATGATGTCACCTACCAAGTTGTACTGTGCCAGGCATCAGGCTGCTAGCAAGCATTTAAGCGTTTCATCTTGTTAAAGTCTCCCAATGACTATGTGAGGCAGCTATGATTAACTTCATTTAACAGGTGAGGAAACTGAGGCAGATAAGGTCCAGAGACTTACCAGAGTCCACATACCTAGTAGGTGGTCAGGGCAGAACTTGAACCCATGTCTGCTGACTTCAAGCCCATGATTTATAAATATCAGCTAAATTAGAATCTGAATGTAAACGGTAAGTCACAGTCTTGCCTGGGCAGTTGAAAGAGTGCTCCAGTGACTCCTGGTTCACACCCCAGTCCGTCTTCTGGACCTTCTCATGGGCCGTGCTCCTAAACCTGGGGTACAAACCACCCTTGGCACCTGGAATGACTGGAGAGAAGGCATATGTGGCCTCCCCACCAGCCCACGTGACTCTCATTCCCCAAAGTCAGGTGGACTGGTGGGGAGATCCAGGTAGCTACCTGGATCAATGGTGGCCGACCTCCGTGGATTGCTGAGGGGTGAGGCCAGCCTGCACATCAGCAGTCAGCTCTCTGGGCCAGACTCCCAGGGCCCAGACAGGACTGATTCCAGTGCCAGTTTAAAGCCTACAGCAGCTGGGCAGAGCCCCAAAACAGACAGACTGAGACCTTCCCCTGCTGGCCAGCACTGTCACGAATCTGACAGTGCAGACCAGCCCTAGAAATGCCTAATTCTTGGGAGGCTGAGGTGGGAGGATCACTTGAGGTCAGGAGTTCAAGACCAGCCTGGGCAACGTAGAGAGATCCTATCTACAAAAAAATAAAAAAATTAGCTAGGTGTGGTGGTGTCACACACCTGTGGTCCCAGCTACTGGGGAGGCTGAGGTGTGCAGATTACTTGAGTTCAGGAGGTTGAAGCTGCAGTGAGCCGTGACTGCACCACTGCACTCCAGCTTGGGCAATAGAGCAAGATGTGAGAGAGAGAGAGAGAGAGAGATGGAAAGAGGGAAGGAGGGAGGGAGGGAAGGAGGGAGGGAGGGAGGGAAGGAAGGAAGAAAGGAAGAATGGATGGAGGGATGGATGTAGAGATGGGATCTCCCTATGTTGCCCAGGCTGGTCTTGAACCCCTGGGTTCAAACAATCCTCCCTCCTCAGTCTCCCAAAGTGTTGAGATTATGGGCAGGAGCCACCGCTCCTGGTGCTCTGGGTGGATATATTTTTTTTAATTTCTGCCGTACCTTCTTCTTCACAAAACTCTTACCCAAGCTGATGGCTCTCCATTTAGCACAGGGTCATGAGGGAAGATGAATTATTAACTCTATCATTAGCTCAGATTTAAAAAAAAAAAAAAGTAATTGGGAAGTAAATTTATTGCGGACGTGGTGTGCCCACTGCTTAATAAAATGAGCTAAGAGTTCAGCCACAAACACCGTCCATCAATGCTGTGCAGACTGCAAGATGAAGCTTGAAGAATGATGCTGGGGGAGGCAGATTTACAGTTGTTGGATGTGTTGATGTCATCTGTTAAGGACCGTCTTTAATCCTCAAGAACAACAGATGCTTTTGATCCCCACTATATTAAATAAGCAGATAGAAGATTCATAACAGCGTCTTGAGCATTACTCACTGGGCATAAGAATAGGCCCACTCAGTCATTTTTTTTTTTTTTTTTTTTGTTTGTTTGTTTTTGTTTTGAGGCGGAGTCTCGCTCTGTCACCCAGGCTGGAGTGCAATGGCCGGATCTCAGCTCACTGCAAGCTCCGCCTGCCGGGTTTACGCCATTCTCCTGCCTCAGCCTCCCGAGTAGCTGGGACTACAGGCGCCTGCCACCTCGCCCGGCTAGGTTTTTTTTGTATTTTTTAGTAGAGACGGGGTTTCACCGTGTTAACCAGGATGGTCTCGATCTCCTGACCTCATGATCCGCCCGTCTCGGCCTCCCAAAGTGCTGGGATTACAGGCTTGAGCCACCGCGCCCGGCCCACACTCAGTCATTTTTGAGAGGATGTTGGCTTGCATTTGAGGTGCCTGGGGAATATGAAGGGATATAGGGTTTATAGTAATGATTTTAGCACTGATGATAAAATCATCATAAATTGACCAATACAGTCAACTGTATTGACCAATTTACAGTTGACCAAGTTCTCACTCTCCTCTTCTCCCTCTGGTGCTCATGCACCCTAGGAAGTAGGTTACATCCCAATTTTTTTATTTAAAAATGTTGTTATTCTTCTCCTCGCCCCCCTCCATTTTTTGAGACAGGGTCTTGCTCTGTCACCCAGACTGGAGTGCAGTGGTGCGATCTCAGCTCACTGCAGCCTCTGCCTCCCAAGTTTGAGTGATTCTCCTGCCTCAGCCTCCTGAGTAGCTGGGATTACAGGTGTGCACCACCATGCCCGGCTAATTTTTGTATTTTTAGTAGAGATGGGGCTTCATCATGTTGGCCAGGCTGATCTCGATCTCCTGACCATGGATCAGGTGATAGATCAGGTGCTCCATCCGCCTCAACCTCCCAAAGTGCTGGGATTACAGATGTGAGTCACCGCGCCTGACCTAAAATTTCGTTTTACAAATGTTCTGCTGTTTTATTTATATGCTGTTATTTAATACCATAAACAATGCGGTGATGAATATCCTTCTGTTTGTGAACATGCCCATGATGACTTTGTTAGGAATAGTGGGCACAAGAAGTGACTCGCTGGCTCCAGTGGAATACACAAATCTAAGAGAGAAATCACCCTCCAGATAGCACTGCTCCAGTGTCCACTCCTCCCAGCACACTATGTGAGGGACTATGTCCCCGTGACCCTCCTACACCTGGACTACCTCCCATTCTCCATGTGGGAAAACTGAGGCTCAGAGAGGTCAAGGGATGAGGCCAAGGTCACACAGCTACAATATGCCAGCACCTGGACTGGAATGCAAGTTTCCTGGTACTAAGTCTGGAACTGTTCCTCCATAACAGAAATCCAAACCCCATGTCGTCTTCTTTTTTATTTTTTTATTTTTTGAGACAGAGTCTCACTCTGTTGCCCAGGCTGGAGTGCAGTGGCACGATCTCGGCTCACTGCAACCTCCACCGCCCAAGTTGAAGCGATTCTCCTGCCTCAGCCTCCTGAGTAGCTGGGATTACAGGCGCCTGCCACCGTGCCTGGCTAATTTTTGTATTTTTAGTAGAGATGGGGTTTCACTATGTTGGGCAGGCTGCTCTTGAACTCCTGACCTCGTGATCAGCCCGCCTTGGCCTCCCAAAGTGCTGGGATTACAAGCGTGAGCCACCCCACCCAGCCAACCCCGTGTCTTTCATATTCTCCAGGCACCTCAACTGTAAGCCAGCATCCTCTCACGTCCTTTCAGTCCACTGCTGATTTCAGCCACCGCCAGAGTGGAAGTTCTGTGTCACACACTCTGCCTTCGCATGCACTGTTTTGCTCTGAGGTGACCTGAATGTAGACAAAGGCACAATGGAACCTCATGAGAGTGGCTGCCTGGCTTGGTGGCCACTGGTGGGCATCTGTAGCACACACCGCAGCTTCCCCACTCGTATCCTCTGGGCCACCTGGGTTCACTTGCATAGAATTATGGGTGGCTCCCAGCATGACAGCCTCTTACCTTAGGGGTTCGGGTCTCTCTGCTCCATCTGAGGATGCCCTCTGTCCCTCCAGAGTCTCCCTCATCACAGCAGGCACAGCCTGGAGGTGCAGAGGACTCAACGCCCTAACGGGCAGGTGGGTAAATGCCCAGTCTCCCTGTCCTCCGAGGACCCCACCGTTTCTTAGAGAATCTCAAGCCATGCTGAGCCCTGGTTGCCTTTGAAGTTAACTTGCTCACTCACAATCCTTTGCTGTTTTTTTCCCCTTTCCCCATCTTCTTGCTTTCATTTCCTGGAATCACCTCCCACTGAAATACTTGTGCCCAGGTCCTTGTGCTAGGGGTCTTCTTTGAGGGAATCCCCAGCTAAGACAGTACTGTTTCCCTTCCCTCTTATGTTTTCCCTGTATTAGTTAGAGTTTGCTAGATTGCTGTAACCTAGAAGCCCCGGGATGCTTTGCTCAAATACAACAGAAATGTGTTCCTCTCTCACACAGCAGGCCAGGGTGGGTCTTCCAGGGTGAGTGTCCTGGGTCAGCAGGAAGGGGACCTGCCCCACTCAGTCACTTAGGGACCCTGCAGGTCTGCCGTTACATCCTGTGACCCCCAGGAGGTTCTGGTTGTCAATACTCCAGCCGCCAGGAAAAGGGAACGAGCTTGGAGGTGCATGTGGAGGTGCATGCCAGGCCCAGAGGTGGCATGTGTCACTTCCATCACGATCCAGTAGAGAAAACCCAATCTTGCAGCCACACCTGACTGAAGGGAGGCTCCTCAGCCATTCACCCCTCTCTCTCTCACTGCTGGGGTCAGGGAGCGGGGGTAGAATACACTGTGGTGAGCAATTTGCAGTATCTGCCGCAGCCCTCAAAAAAACAAAGCAAACAAACTAAAACCCCAAACTACTCTTACTATAAAGTTTCTACTTTAAAAATAATCACTTTTGGCTGGGTGTGGTGGCTCACGCCTGTAATCCCAGCACTTCGGGAGGCCAAAGTGGGAAGATCGCTTGAGCCTAGTAATTTGAGACCAGACTGGGCAACATAGCAAGGCCCTATCTTTTAAAAAAGTGCCAAAAAAAATTAGCGGTATGTGGTGACGCGTGCCCAGCTACTTGGGAGGCTGAGGCGGGAGGATCACTTGAGCCCAGGAGTTCAAGGTTGCAGTGAGCTGTGATCATGCCACTACATTCCAGCCTGGATGACAGAACAAAACCGCATCATAAATAAATAAATACATAAAAACAATTTTAAAAGTAAAGAGTCAGTTTTACATTCTATTTTATTTTTGTCATTTCAGGGAACCGGGGGATTGGACACCTGCTCTGTAAAGACGAGCTGCTGAAGGCCTCTCTCTCGCTGTCCCATGCCCGCTCAGTGCTCATCACCACTGGGTTCCCGACGCATTTCAATCATGAGCCTCCGGAAGAGACAGATGGCCCACCAGGAGCTGTTGCTCTGGCCGCCTTCCTGCAGGCCTTGGAGAAGGAGGTAGCCATAATCGTTGACCAGAGAGCCTGGAACTTGCACCAGAAGATTGTCGAAGACGCTGTTGAGCAAGGTGAGCAGTGAGATGCGCTTGGTCCATTTCCCCAGATGGGCTTTGTGGACGGAGGCTGGAGTGAATCCGCATCTGCAGCACAGAGCATTCTCCTTCCAGCTCACAACTCCGTTGTAAGCTGCATAGCCCGATTTTATAGACGAAGAGACCGAGGCTCTGGGAGGTCCAGGGGATTTTCCCAGGTGGAAATGGCGAGCTGGAATTTGAACTTGGATCCACCAGGCTCCAAAGCATGGGATCCTTCCTGCACACCTGCTGTTCTCCCTGTGCGATGGGGGGAATGATCTGCCGAGTATTAGCCACCAGGGGCAGCCCTGGACCACCAGAGCTGGGGAGGGTAGTGGAGTGTGAAGTGGCTGAAAGGCTCAGACAGCAGTCCCACCTGGTTGTGATGGGCAGGGCTGCACCTGGAGCACCCAGTGGGCGTTATTGCTGCAGGTGTTGGAGACTCGAGGCTGTAATTCCACTATCCGTGTAACCGAATCAGCCTCAGGCTCAATGTGAACAAGCGCCGCTCACCTCACCTCCATCCTGCAGGAAGTGTTATCAGGCATGAGCTGGAAACCTGGTGAATCTCACCTGCCTCCCACTGCCGATCACTCTGTGTCCCTCAGAATGCATTCTTCAGAGGTATGTTTCTTCCTTTTAGCATTTAAAAAGGGCTTTAAACCCAGTAAGGCATACCCTAAAGCAGCCATTATGTCAGAAGTTTCCAAAAGCCTGTGTCTGTACATGCAGAATCCATTTCATGCAGCAAATGTATGTTGAGCTCGAGTATGTGCCAGGCACTCTGTTAGGTTCTTGAGATCCACCCGTGAGCAAAACTGACAACAGTCCTGCCCCCACGGAGAGTATCTTCCAGCAGAGTGTGACAGACAAGAAACAACATGTAAGATGAAGGCACAGTGTGTTCGAGTGATGATGCCATGGGGAAAATGGACCAGGATGAGGAGACTAGAGAGTGAGGGGCTGGGCGGTGGCAGCAGTGGGGGACAGCTGTCACTTTAAACAGGATGGCCAGGAAGACCCCCTGGAGGAGGTGGCCTTTGACTCCAGAATTCAGGTTGATGATGAGGGCGTGAGGCTTGGGCTGGCTGAGGGAAGGGCATCCTGGGCTGTGGCAATGGCTGGGGCAGAGGCCATTAGGTGGAGTGGGGGCCAGTGGGTTTAAGAAAGGATGATATGCTGGCTGACTGGCCTGGAGTGAATGAGGAAAAGGGACAGAGAGGTAACAGGGACCAGATGGGGCAGGGCCTCACAGGACCCTGTGGGCAGCTGGGCTTTTGTTCTGGGTGAGATGGGGAGGCTGGGATTTCTCTGAGTGGGGGACAGCCGTGTTCTGTGTGAGTTGTAAGCGATCACTGGGGTGCAGAGACAAGGGTGGAAATGGGAGACTGGTGAGTTATGGAAGGTGGGAGAGGAGGACGGTTTGGAGTGGGGGTGCCTCATGGCACATCCCTTCAACCCCACTTCTGATTTCAGCCGCCACTGCAGTGGAAGTTCTGAGTCACATTGACCGGATTGGGCCGCCCACAAGCTAGGGCCCTGCAGGGCCTCTCCAAAGCTGTGTGGAGTCACTGGCTGATGGCTTCAGGGCACCCTCAACCCCTGGGGGACAGGACCTGAGGTTAAATGACCTGTCCCCTGTCTTTTGGACACTGGTGGAACTGAGCCCCCACTCCCTAGAGCAGCAACCTTGAAGGTGCACGTTCCCTCCTTCCCAGCCTCACTCTCCCTGTTCCTCCCACATGCTTCCTGGCACCATCTCCCAAGAGACCATCTGCACCCACGTCTCAAGTTCTGGTTTCAAAGGAACCTAAAGAGACACTAGGTACAGATACAGAGGGCAGGGGGTATTGTGAGAAGTAGCCAGATGCTGTATCTATTTTGCAGTCAACATGATTTCCAGATGGATGGGATGTGGGTGTGAGGAGAAGGATCAGGGCTTGCTCTAAGGTTTGCGGCCTGGTAACTGAAAGGATGGAGTTGCTGTGAACCGAGATGGGGAAGACTGGCATGTTTAGGGGTAAATCAAGAATCCAGGTTTGACATTTGCGCCCTGATGGAGGGATTGTAAAATGGTGCAGATGCTATCAAAAACGGATGGCAATGGCTCAAACAATTAAAAATAGCAAATACCATAGGGTCCAGCAATTCCACTTCCAGGCATATACCCCCTAAAAAGGAAAGCAGGGACTCAGAGGTATTTGTCCCCCCATGCTCATAGCACTTTATTTGCGATAGTCAAGAGGAGGAACCAAATCAAGTGCCCATCGATGGATGAATAGATAAACAAAATGTGGTAGATAATTATTACTGAGCCTTAAAAAAGCAGGAAGTTCCGACACATGCTATAACATAGATGAACCTTGAGGACATCTTGAGAAGTGGATTAAGCCAGTCATATTGTATGACTCCACTCATATGACGTGCCTGGAGTAGGCAAACTCATAGGGCAGAAGGTAGAGTGGTGGTTGCCAGTGGCTGGGAGGAGAGGGGAATGGCGAGTTGTTTATAGGTACAGGGGTCCAGTTTGGGATGATGAGAAAGTTCTGGAGATGAATGGGGGTGATGGTTGCACAACGATGTGAACATACTTTATTCTACTGAACTTGAAAATGGCTAAAACAGGCCAGACGCAGTGACTCATGCCTATAATCCCAGCACTTTGGGAGGCTGAGACAGGCGGGTCACTTGAGGTCAGGAGTTCAAGACCAGCCTGGCCAACATAACAAAACCCCATTTCTACTAAAAATACAAAAATTAGCCAGGTGTGGTGGCGCACACCTGTAATCTCAGCTACATGGGAGGCTGAGACACAAGAGTCGCTTGAACCCGGGAGGTGGAGGTTGCAGTGAGCCGAGATCATGCCACTGCACTCAAGCTTGGGTAACAGAGTAAAACTGTGTCTCTAAATAAATAAATAGGCTAAGATGGTAAATTTTATGTTGCATGTATTTTACCATAATTTTTAGAAGAATGCATGTTTGACCCTCTTAGGCATGAGGTGTCTATTAGCCACACAGTGGAGAAGTCAAGGAGGCAGTTAGTGATATATAAAGGGTTCAGGAGAGCAGCACGGGCAAGGAGAAATTGGGAAGCTGTTGGCGTGTCAGTGGGCTCCCAAGTCAAGATACTGGGTGAAATCACCGTGGGAATAAATGGAGGCAGAGCGAAGGACCCAGGATTGCGTCCTGGGTCTCCCAGTGTTAAGAGGACAAGGAGAAGGGCAGAGCAGGTAGTGAGGGAGATGAGAAGGAGCGGCGCTGAGGCCAGAGGAAAGGCGAGGGGCTGTGTTTCCGCAGAGCAGAGATAGGCCTCGGGAGGAAGGGCTGGCAACGGCATAGAGCACCACTCGCAGGCCAACCCTCATTTCCATCGGACAACGGCGTTGCCGGGTATTTTCAGCTGTCCCCTTCCCAGAAGTCGCTCTGCCCTCTCTGCTCACCTGACAGCCTGGCTTGGAGATGCCTGCCAGACTCCACTCAGAGCTGGGTCTTGTCTCTCGTCCTCATGGGAGCTCAGAGGGTGGAATTTGCTATATTGGATTTTGCAGAACTTCCATTACATTTGGATGAAGAACGTAAAAGCAATTTGGCCTTTTAATGAAAATTGTTTCAGCTCCCTGCCGTCTTAAGCTCTGTGTGGAGACTTTGTGTTTGGCCAGTGTATATGCTGGGATTCTACCCCAACCTGCTGTGAGATAGATCAGTTAATGAAAACCAAGTTCATTTTATTTTATTTTGGGATTTTTTGTGTATTTCCCACGTATTCTACAACAATATGTGTTCTTTTTGTAATTAAAAACTCCTATTTTTAAGAGTCAAATTCACTTTGATTCACTTTTGGAAATCACTCCAATATAAGTAAGTAACCCAAGGCACAGACTCTGGGAATTTCCTTCAGTTGTTCTTAACCTTCCCTGAAGGTATGCAGGAAGGTGGGGAGTGGGTGGGAATTTGGGGTGAGAATTGGAGCTATGAAACTGATATATATACATGGCCTTGCCCAAGTTGTTTGGCATCTCTGAGCCTCAGTTTTCCTCCTCTTTAAAACGGGGATAAGGATGGTTTTTGGGGTTTTTTCTTTCTTTTTTTTTTGAGATGGTGTCTCGCTCTGTTGCCCAGGCTGGAGTGCAGTGGCGTGATCTCAGCTAACTGCAACCTCTGCCTCCCAGGTTCAAGCAATTCTCCTGCCTCAGCCTCCCGAGTAGCTGGGACTATAGGCGCCCGCCACCACGCCCGGCTAATTTTTTGTATTTTTAGTGGAGTTGGGGTTTCACTGTGTTAGCCGGGATGGTCTCAATCTCCTGACCTTGTGATCCGCCCACCTCAGCCTCCCAAAGTGCTGGAATTACAGGCATGAGGGACCGCACCCAGGCCATGATGGTTTTTATCACATAGAATTGTTGTAAAAATTAAATCAGAGTATTCACATTGAGTGCGTAGCAGAGGGCTGGCACACTGTCACCAAGGGCACATAAATGTGTGCCCAGCCCTCGTGATGGCAGTGGGCCAGAACAGGCACTGTTCCCGCAGTATTATGGGCACCTTGCATGGAGCATATCTGATAGGCTGTATTAGCCCGATTCTGCCTCCACCCCTGTCAACCCTAGAGTTTACCCAGGACCAAAAGTCAACTTAAGTATCCTCTGTGCCGTGGCCTCGGCTTACCTAACATGTTCTACAGATAGATGTTGTTCAATAACAGTAATGATAGCCTTCAAAGAAGCTTTTGAAAAGCTAACGTGAATTTCCAAAATCCAACACTAGAGCTGATGTGTGCCCCGCTTGTCTTTATTTTCAAGGTGTTCTGAAGACACCAATCCCGATATTAACTTACCAAGGTGGATCAGTGGAAGCTGCCCAGGCATTCCTGTGCAAAGACGGAGACCCACAAACACCTAGGTACGTATGTCCCGTTCCAGTTTAAGTGGCGGATAGTAGAAACGCCCATATGCGCTCTTAGCCAGCAAAGCTGAGCCTTTCAGAGGGAACGAAGCCATGAGCCAAGGAAGATGGGTTCTCATGGACCAGACTAACAAATGAAGCTGGGGGGTTTCAAGGTGTTCTGGGGGCCTCACAGAGCATCTCTGGAAGTAACAGATCCCTGGTCAGTAGAGAGGGACAGCATATCTTCCTGACAGAGGGGAGACATAGAAGTAAAAAATAAAGACTAGAAGTTTCTCAGTCTCAAACTATGGGTCATGACATGTTAGATAATAGTGAAATCATTTCAGTTGGGGTATCCAGCACCTTTGGAAAATGAAATAGAAATACAGCATCATTGTATATCTTGTATAGTAATGGTAAGTACTCCCTCATAAGACTGTGTACGTGCAAGTGTGTGTATTTCTTACTATGTGTTATGGTCAAACTTTTTTGTTTTTTTGGATAGGGGGATGGAGTCTTGCTCTGTCGCCCAGGCTGGAGTACAGTGGCACGATCTCGGCTCATTACAACCTCCACCTTCCAGGTGCCAGTGATTCTCCTGCCTCAGCCTCCCAAGTAGCTGGGATTACAGGCACACACCATCACACCCGGCTAATTTTTCTATTTTTAGTAGAGATAGGGTTTCGCCATGTTAACCAGGCTGGTCTGGAACTCCTGACCTCAAGTGATCCACCTACCTCGGCCTCCCAAAGTGCTGGGATTACAGGTGTGAGCCACCGTGCCTGGCCTCTCTGAACCATTTTTAAGCTTACACTTCAGTGGCATAAAAGTACACTCACAGTGCTGTGCAGGCATCATCTCCATCCATCTTCAGAACTCTTTTCATCTTGCAAAACTGAAAGTCTGTGCTCCATTCAAAGATAGTTCTCCATCTCCTCCTCAACCCAGCCTCTGGCAACCACAATTCTACTTTCTGTCTGTCTGAGTTTGACTATTTGAGGCACCTTGTGTAAGTGGAATCATCCAATATTCGTCCTTTTGTGACTGCTCATTTCACTTAGCATAATGTCCTCAAAGCCGATGTCGCAGCATGTGCCAGAATGTCCTGCCTTTAGAAGGCTGAATAACATTCGCTTGTGTGTATATACCACATTATGTTTGGCCTTCATCCAGCAGCGGGCTCTTGGTCTGCTTCCTGCTCTTGGCTACGCTGAATCCTGCTGCTATGAGCATGGGTGGACAAATATCTCCTTGAGTCTTTCACTTCTCCTGGACATACAAGTCGAAGTGAAATTGCTAGATCATATGGTATGTTCTATTTTTAATTTTTTGAGGAATGGCCATACTATTTTTTATAGCAGAGTTGAGATTTTTGAAGAACACTGTCTTGGAAGGATTGAGAGAGATGTAAAAGTACAATATGTATATTCTTTTTTTTTGAGACAGAGTCTTGCTCTGTCACCCAGGCTAGAGTGCAGTGGCACAATCTTGGCTCACTGCAGCCTCTGCCTCCCGGGTTCAAGTGATTCTCGTGCCTCGGCCTCCCAAGAAGCTGGGATTACAGGCACCCGCCACGGTACCTGGCTAAGTTTTTGTATTTTTAGTAGAGACTGGGTTTCACCATGTTGACCAGGCTGGTCTTGAACTCCTGGCCTCAGGTGATCCACCCGCCTCAGCCTCCTGAAGTGCTGAAATTACAGGCATGAGTCACTGTGCCTGCCTTTTTTTTTTTTTTTCCCTTGAGACAGGGTCTCACTCTGTCACCCAGGCTGGAGTGCAGTGGTGTGATCTTGGCTCACTGCTACCTCTGCCTCCTGGGCTCAGGCGATTCTCCCACCTCAGCCTCCCAAGGATAGCTGGGACTACAGACACACGCCACCACACCTGGCTAATTTCTGTATTTTTAGTAGAGATGAGGTTTCACCATGTTGCCCAGCCTGGTCTCAAACTCCTGGGCTCAAGTGATCTGCCTGCCTCGGCCTCCCAAAGAGCTGGGATTACAGGTGTGAGCCACTGTGCCCAGCCTGCATGTTCTTAAATTGGATTGTCAAAACAATATTCCTGCTAGTAACAATAGCAACAATAATCACTGTAACTAATACTGACTGAGCACTAAGTAGGTTCAAGGCTTCATGACAAGCGCCTCCTGTGCATTTTCTCGTTTCTCCCTTTGAACATTGTGTGAGGTAGACGCTGGGGTCATGTCACCTTACAGATACAGAAATGAAGGTTAGGAAGGATAAGCAATTTGCTCAAGGCCCATGGCAGGAGGACCTGGAATCAGAACCCAGATGATCTGCTGCCACAGTCCACATCTGACCACTATGGCATCTGTGCCCCTTATTTCTCTGTTTCTATCTAAAGAAGTTTATCTTTGTGTTAGACTCATCCCTTTTATATTTTGAGCCCTTTTCTTTCTGTTTTGTGTCTGTAAACTGAACAAGTTCCTGGAAGGGGCCAGCGGCAGGCCAATAGCAGCCAATACTCTCAGCCTCTCGGCCTGGCTGTCCCTGCTAGACAAAGGGGATCTGGGTGGGCACCAGCAATGTTCCTATCCCCCATAGCAACCCTGACCATTGGCCTCCTGCTTTTATAGCCTCTGACCCTACTAAAGAAATTGCTGAGGATTCCAATGCTGGACTTTTTTTTTTTTTTTTTTGAGACAGTCTCACTCTGTCGCCCAGGCTGGAATGCAGTGGTGCAATCTCGGCTCACTGCAAGCTCTACCTCCCGGGTTCAAGCGATTCTCCTGCATCAGCCTCCCAAGTAGCTGGGACTACAGGTACCCACCACCAAGCCCAGCTGATTTTTTAGTAGAGATGGGGTTTCACCATGTTGACCAGGCTGTTCTCGAACTCCTGACCTCAAGTGATCCACCTGCCTTGGCCTCCCAAAGTGCTGGGATTATAGGCATGAACCACCGTGCCCAGCCCCAATGCTGTATCTTAAATGGATTTGATAGACTAGCCTCCAGCACAGGTCCTGGCCCAGAGTAGATGTGCCACCAAGTTCTGCAGTAACGGAGGAAGCAAAGAAAGAGAGAAGCATCCTTCGCACAAACACAAGAAGGCATGACCCAGCAAAGCAGCCACCCTCTGACCTTTGCTTCCTGGCAGATTTGACCACCTGGTGGCCATAGAGCGCGCTGGAAGGGCTGCCGATGGCAATTACTACAATGCAAGGAAGATGAACATCAAGCACTTGGTTGACCCCATTGACGATCTTTTTCTTGCTGCGAAGAAGATTCCCAGAATCTCATCAACTGGTAAGTATGGAGTACTGGGGATGCACCAAGAACGTGGCCCCGTGAAGTATCTTTTTGTTGTTGTTGTTATGGAGTTTTGTTCTATCACCCAGGCTGGAGTTTAGTGGCACGATCTTAGCTCACTCCAACCTCTGCCTCCTGGGTTCAAGTGATTTTCCTGCCTCAGCCTCCCAAATAGCTGGGATTACAGGCACGCACCACCACGCCTGGCTAATTTTTGTATGTTTGGTAGAGACGAGGTTTCACCATGTTGGCCAGGCTGGTCTTGAACTCCTGACCTCAAGTGATCTACCTGCCTCAGCCTCCCAAGGTGCTGGGATTACAGGCGTGAGCCACCGTGCTCAGCCGAAGTGTCTTTTTATTGACTATTGAACACATGACCAGAAAGAGTTATGTGGGGACCATCATTTTCCACTGCAAAGACAGTTTTTGTTCATTATGGTTGGTATAGACACGAATGACACCGCCATTTAGAAATCCAGCATCCCCACAAGCAAGAGAGGGAAAGCGTATTCTATTTGCCTGCCTCTAAAGTAATAAAACTAATATTAAAGTAATATCAATAGTGAAATTGAAGCATGGCATATTATTTTGGTCATACAGGACAGAATGTACCATATATTATTTTATGAAGCATGTTAATTTAAAAATTATCTAACATATGGTTAGTATTTCAATTTTTTTTTTTTAGACAGAGTCTCACTCTCTTGCCCAGGCTGGTGTGCAGGGGTACAATCTCAGCTCACTGCAATCTCCACCTCCTGGACTCAAGCAATCCTCCCATCTCAGCCCCCCGAGTAGCTGGGACTACAGGGTGTGCTACCATGCTTGGGTAATGTCACGTGCGTCCGTGTGAAGAGAGTCCACCAACAGGCTTTGTGTGAGCAACAGGGCTGTTTATTTCACCTGGGTGCAGGCAGGCTGAGTACGAAAAAAGTCGGTGAAGGGTGGTGGGATTATCATTAGTTCTTATAGGTTTGGGATAGGTGGTGGAGTTAGGAGCAATTTTTTTCTGGCAGGGAGTAGATCTCACAAAGTACATTCTCAAGGGCAGGGAGAATATTACAAAGTACCTTCTTAAGGGCAGGAGAGGATATTACAAAGTACCTTCTCAAGGGTGGGGAAAATGTATAGTACATAGTACATACACAAGGGTGGGGGAATATCACAAAGTACATTATCGCAAGGACGGGGAGGGTGTATTGTCACAAAGTCAATTGATCAGGGTAGGGCAGGAACAAATCACAATGGTGGAATGTCATCAGTTAAGGCAGGAACTGGCTATTTTCACTTCTTTTGTGGCTCTTCAGTTGCTTAAGGCCATCTGGATGTATACGTGCAGGTCACAGGGGATATGATGGCTTAGCTTGGACTCAGAGGCCTGACAGGCAACTTTTTTTTGTTTTGTTTTTTTTTTTTTTGGAGACAAAGTCTCGCTCTGTTGCCAGACTGGAGTGCAGTGGCGCGATCTCGGCTCACTGCAACCTCTGCCTCCCAGGTTCAAGTGATTCCCCTGCCTCAGCTTCCTGAGTAGCTGGGACTATAGGCACATGCCACCAAGCCCAGCTAATTTTTGTATTTTTAGTTGACATGGGGTTTCACCATGTTGGCCAAGATGGTCTCGATTTCTTGACCTTGTGATCCACCTGCCTCGGCCTCCCAAAGTGCTGGGATTACAGGTGTGAGCCACCATGCCCGGCCGCTTGGCTAACTTTAAAAAAATTTTTGGTAGAGATAAGGTCTCACTATATTGCTCAGCCTGGTCTCGAACTCCTGAGCTCAAACTATCTTCCCACCTCAGCCTCCCAAAGTGTTTCAATTACAGGCATGAGCCACTGAGCCTGGCCTCCAATCGTTAATAATATAATACTGTGGGCTGGGCATGATGGCTCACGCCTGTAATTCCAGCCGAGGAAGGCCGAGGCAGGTGAATCACCTGAGCTCAGGAGATCCAGACCAGCCTAGCCAACATGGGAAAACCCCGTCTCTATTAAATATATTAAAAAATTAACCAGGCATGGTGGTGGGCACCTGTAATTCCAGCTCCTCGGGAGGCTGAGGCAGGAGAATCGCTTGAACCCAGGAGGTGGAAGTTACAGTGAGCCGAGATCATGCCACTGCATTCCAGCCTGGGCAACAAGAGGGAGACTCTGTCTCAAAAATAATAATAATGTGATAATTTGTGTTTGCACAAAACTTTGTACTTTTCCAAGAGGCTTCACATTCATTGTAGTGTTTAAGCCTCTGTGAAAACCCCGTGAGGCAGGTAAGGTGAGTCCCAGGAGGTTTTCTCAGATCATCCAGCTAATTAGTGTTGCTGGTAGCATTAGGAGTAGACTGCAGACTCCTGGGGCCCCAGCCCTTTATCAGGGAATCTGCCTTTATGAATTGCTGAAAGGTTTAGTGTAAGCCCCAAGGAGAACCTTTCTTCCCTCTGGGTGGGTCTCAGGCCCTGGGGTAATGAAGGCTTGTTTGTCATTCCGTGTTTCCCAGTGTTTCCCAGACTCATTAGTCTCCTTTGGCTTTTGAGGTTTTGATGAGACAGTGAGAGCCTTCTAGGCTGATTAGAAAGTTTCTGCAAATCTCCCTGGCCTTTCCCAGAAGAGACTGTGGGTGTGGTGCACACAGTGAGGTTGGCTTCCAGCTTCCTGTCCCTTGGGTTGCGCAGGCGGAGGACCTCAGTCTGTGCGGGAGGGGTTCTCAGAGTGGAGAAGGAAGAAAGAGGTCTCTGTGGCTACAGGGGCAAACAGGGTCTGAGGGAGCTGCTAGAGCAGTCCCATCCTCCCATGCCCAGAATGGGACCCCCATCTGTGCTGTGACAACCCTGAGATCCCAGAGGAAGCAGGTGGAGCTGGCTGTTCATGGCTTCGAACTGCCCCCTTTGTAGATCCTTGGGCCTTCTCTTGGCCTCAGGAGCCCAGTCTCCTCCTGTGGCCCCCCCAGACCCTCCTGCCCAGCAAGGCTACCTCCTGAATTTTCCTGTTTCTCTTCTTCTCCATCAAACCCCCTATTCCTCAGGTTCCATGGGCAACTGCCATGTCATAGGCATAGTGCTCAATTGAGAATCAAGTTACCTGGGTTTAAGTCTCCACCTTCCACTGACTGCCCAGGTACTGCCCCCATCAGGGACTGCCAGCTCTGTACAGTGAGGATCACAATATCCATGACAGGATGGACGTGAAGCCCAAACGAGATGGAATTCATAAGATGCTAAAAAGAGACAGCTATAGACGAGATAACAATGTTACGTGGTGGGTGTTATTCCCCTCATTCAGTGGGCTATCATGGATCTAGAGAACTGTTCTGAGAAAAACCATCAGGATATAAATCTAAGGTGTTTGGTCCTTCACAATTGTGTCATTCTTTTGGCCAAATCCAGTCCCTGATGCTTGAGATGGATCAGATCTAGATCCCACAACAGTGAACACTAGCCTCTGACAGAATTCTTCCACATCTTCCAAGTCTTTATAGAAGCAGACACAAAGACAATGATGTACCTGTTCTGCAGGCTTGGGGAGTCCAGCCCTCTGGATTGAACATCTAGTTTACAGAATCCTCCAGAAATATCTGGACACAGGAGCTGTGTCTCCAGATCTGCAGCACCACCTCAAAGGGTACATGCTTCAGGGCTTGCTAGGGTTTTTTTTTTTTTTCCTTTTTTGAGATGGAGTCTTGCTCTGTTGCCGAGGCTGGAGTGCAGTGGTGTGATCTCAGCTCCCTACAACCTCTGCCTCCCAGTTTCAAGCGATTCTCCTGACTCAGCCTCCACAGTAGCTGGGACTACAGGCATGTGCCACCGTACCTGGGTAACTTTTGTATTTTTAGTAGAGACGAGGTTTTGCCATATTGGCCAGACTGGTCTCGAACTCCTGATCTCAAGTGATCTGCCTGCCTTGGCCTCCCAAAGTGCTGGGATTACAGGCATGAGCCACTGTACCCAGACTAGATTTTTAAATCTTATCCATACAAGGGAAGAAGTACCTGCTAGTTATTTTTAGCCAATCCACCTATCTTGAACACCGTTCATTTCACCAATGAATTAAATCATTTCTAATATGTATTTATTCTAGAGTTCATTTATTATGCTAATTAACAAATTTTCTGACGTGGACTATCAGATGGGCCTCAAGACTATGGGCTCTTTCAAATGCTCACTAACCACACTTGGAGTGTGTATTCCTGATTATGATATTTCAGATGTTCACCAGGCACCCCTCTGGTATAGATTAAAATGAACTAAAACACATACATTTCACATTCTTTCAGCAGAAGCCTTTAAAGTAAGCTCTAGAACTGACTTTGCACCAGATCCCTCAGGGGGCTCAGTGAGCGGGAGCCACTGGAAGGGAGGTCCTGAGTGTCACCATACCCACATCTCCCATGGGCCTGGCACCAAGAGCATGGAACATGCTCCATCTTGGCTGGAGAATGTGACCCAAAAGGGGACATGCCCACACTGTGGTGTGTTCCAAACGTGGACTCATTTTTAACTAAAGAAGTTTCTAGAAGGCCTAAGGGGAAGAAACACAACTCCTGGTTGTCTGAGAATATATCCAGAGCCAACGTCTTTGCCTTCTGAAAGGCAACAAGCACACGTAGGGCTGCCTTGCTTCAGGCCTCCCCGTTTTGCCCTGGTCCCGGGCACTGACTCAGCTCCCCTTCCCTTCAGGAGTCGGTGATGGAGGCAACGAGCTTGGAATGGGTAAAGTCAAGGAGGCTGTGAGGAGGCACATACGGCACGGGGATGTCATCGCCTGTGACGTGGAGGCTGACTTTGCCGTCATTGCTGGTGAGCACTCGGATGGCCGCCCAGTCCGGCCGGCTACCCAGGGTGAGGGATCCGGCTTGGAGTCTGACCAGACCAGAAGCTCTTCTCTGCGAGTAGTGCAGAGGACACCAGGGGAGGGAGGGGAGGTGGTGCTCAGTCTCTGACCTTTCATTCAGTCATTCAACAAACACTGACGGTGTGCCAGGCAGTGTTCTGAGCACCGGGGTTATAGCTGCAGTGACCGTGCTCCACAGAGCTCCCATTCTAGGACTGGGAGATAGAGAATGAGCCCTGACGAATAAATGCATCAGATGATTCTAAAGAGTAATGAGAGCTGTGGGGGCGATAGTACAGATAGCTGAGAGAGGGTGATGGGAGGGCTACTTCAGACCAGTGGTCAGGAAGGCCTTTCTGAAGAGAGTCATCTGTGCTTTTATTTGCATGGACAGTAAGAAAACTATCTGGTAAGTGTTTGGAGGATGCAAGAAGCTTTCCACCTTTCCTTTCACCTACTTCTGCCATGGGCTTCCCTGCGCCTCCCACTGTTGCTCCTTTCCCGCAGGACCCACCTTTCCTGTGTCCAGGTCCTTCTAGGTCTGGCCTCCTCCTTTGACCTCACCCCAAATTTCAAGAAAATTGGCAGATCCCCGAAAAAGGCTGTCTCCCACTTCATGATCATAGTCTGGAGAGGAGTGGAACCTTGTGGGAACCAGTGCCAGGGTGGGAAAACCTTTTTCGTAATTGAGAAATGGCTGGAGGCTCAGTACGGGCAAGTATGAGAGTTTAAAACTCCAGGGGACACAGTGGTCTGAGGGCCCTCGTGCTCTTGTGAGTTTTGCCTCTGGGCGCTCAACCAAGTTCTCACAATGAATATCAGAGAAAAATCCCCTCATTTGCATCGGGGGAGGGAAAAATGAGTCATTTTCAAGTAGGCCAGGGCATTCTCCTTCTTCTTCTTCTTTCTTCTTTCTTCTTCCTCCTCCTCCTCTTCTTCCTCTTCCTTTTCCTCCTCTTCCTCCTCCTCCTCCTCCTCTTCCTCTTCTTCCTCTTCCTCCTCTTCCTCTTATTTTTTTTTTTTTTTTTTGAATGCTCTGTTGTCCGGGCTGGAGTGCACTTATGCCATCTTGGTCACTGCAACTTCCTGGGTTCAAGCAATTCTCCTGCCTCAGCCTCCCAAGTAGCTGGGATTACAGGTACATGCCACCACACCTGGATAATTTTTGTATTTTTAGTAGAAACAGGGTTTCACCATATTGGCCAGGCTGGTCTTGAACTCCTGCCTTCAAGTGATCTGCCCACCTCGACCTCCCAAAGTGTTGGGATGACAGGCCTTAAATCTACCTGGGGAAAGGGAACTACCCAACCCCACCTCTCTTCAGCCTTCCACGTGGGAGAGGGACATACCCAATTCCAGCTCCCTCTAGCAATCTGTGCCACATAAGGGGGAGAGGACAAAACTGAGAAGCAGTGGTGAAGTTCACAGTCCAGGGCACAGGCTTACTAAAAGGCAGAGACCTAATCATAGGACTATAGAGCCCTTCCCCTCCCTGCCACATCTTACTGCCATCACTAAAGGTCCATTTGCTACAGTTCCTTTTTTTTTTCTTTTTTGAGACAGTCTCACTGTATCACCCAGGCCAGAGTGCAGTGACAGGATCTCAGCTCACTGCAACTTCTGCCTCCTGGGTTCAAGCAATTCTTATGCCTCAGCCTCCCAAGTAACTGGAATTACAGGTGCGCACTACCACGCCTGGCTAATTTTTGTGTTTTTGGTAGAGACTGGGTTTTGCCATGTTGACCAGATGGTCTCGAACTCCTGACCTCAGGTGATCCACCCACCTCAGCCTCCCAAAGTGCTGGGATTACAGGCATGAGCCACTGTGCCTGGCCCAGCTGCAGTTGCTTTTACCAAGTAAATTATGTTGACCTTTCAACAACAAAAAAAGTTTACAAGATACACTGATAAGCAAAAACACAATTTGAAGAGAAGGAACAAACATGTCAGAAATGATGGGATTATCAGACCGGGAATTCTTTTAAAAGTATGATTAATATGAGACTTTAATATGGTAAAGTCTTAACTGCAAAAAGTAGGCAGCATGCAAGAAGAGATGGATAATGCAAGCAGAGACGTGGAAATTTTACAAAAGAATAAATAAGAAGTAGTAGATCAGCTGGGGCAACATGGCAAGATACCATCTCTATAAACAATTTAAAAATTAGCCAGGTGTGGTGGTGCATACCTGTAGTCCTGGCTACTTTGGGGGCTGAGGTGGGAGGATCACTTGAGCCCAGGAAGTTGAGGCTGCAGTGAGCTGTTACTGAGCCATTGCACTCCAGCCTGGATGACAGAGCAAGACCCTGTCTCAGGAAAAAAACAGACAAACAAAAAAGAGGAAGTAGTAGAGATCAATAACTCTGTAACAGAAGAACTGTGTTAGAGAAATGCAGAATGCCTTTGATGGGCTCATTAGTAGACTGGACATGGCTGTGGAAAGAGTCTCTGAGCTTCAAGATATCTCAACAAAAGCTGCCAAAACTGAAAAGCAAAGGGAAAAAGTGCTGGGGTGGGGGGAAAACCCCACAACAGATCAGAATATCCAAGAACTGTGGGACAACTACAAAAGGTATAACCTGTATTACTGGGAATACTAGAAGGAGAAGAAAGAGAGCGATAAATAGCAGCATTTGAAGCAATAACAAATGAGAATTTCCCCCACATTAATGTCAGACACCAAACCATAGATCCAGGAAGCTGAGAGAACACTAAGGAGGATAAATGCCAAAAAGCTACATCTAGACATATCATATTCAAACTTCAGAACACCAAAGACAAAGGAAGAATTCTGAAAGAAGCCAGAGGCAGGTGGGGAAAAACACTTTACCTATACAGGAACAAAGGTAAAAATTACATTCATTTGACTTCTCTACAGAAACCCTATAAGCATGAAGAGACTGAACTATTTTTTTTCTTTCTTTTTTTTTTTTTTTGAGACTGAGTTTTGCTCTTGTTGCCGAGGTTGGAGTGCAATGGCGTGATCTTGGCTCACTGCAGCCTCCGCCTCCCGAGTTCAAGCGATTCTCCCGCCTCAGCCTCCCGAATAGCTGGGATTACAAGCATGCGCCACCACGCCTTGCTAATTTTGTATTTTTTTAGTAGAGGCGGGGTTTCTCCATGTTGGTCAGATTGGTCTTAAACTCCCGACCTCAGGTGCTTCCTCCTTCTTGGCCTCCCAAAGTGCTGCAATTACAGGAGAGAGCCACCGCACCTGTCCACCTTTAATCTTTACGTTACTGAACTATTTAAAGTATTGAGAGGTAGCAACCAACGCAGAATTCCATGCCCTGCAAAATTTGCTTTAGAAATAAAGGAGAGGCCGGGCGCGGTGGCTCAAGCCTGTAATCCCAGCACTTTGGGAGGCCGAGACGGGCGGATCACAAGGTCAGGAGATCGAGACCATCCTGGCTAACACGGTGAAACCCCGTCTCTACTAAAAAAAATACAAAAAACTAGCCGGGCGAGGTGGCGGGCACCTGTAGTCCCAGCTACTCGGGAGGCTGAGGCAGGAGAATGGCGTAAACCCAGGAGGCGGAGCTTGCAGTGAGCTGAGATCCGGCCACTGCACTCCAGCCTGGGCCACAGAGCGAGACTCCGTCTCAAAAAAACAAAAAAACAAAAAAAAAAACAAAAAAAAGAAATAAAGGAGAAATAAAGACTATCAAACAAATAAAAATTGTGAGAATTTATTGCCACATCTGCCTTGCAAGATATGTTAGAAGAAATTCTTCAGAGAGAAGGAAAATTTTATTTGTCAGAGACTTGAATCTACATAAAGGAAGGAAGAGTATCAGTGAATAAGTGAGGGTAAAATAAAAATTTTCATATTTATTTTTGACCTAAGAGATACCAGTTTATTCACAATAACAGCACAAAATAATAGCAGTGCATTCCATTATATATGCCATATGTGTATAAATATGCTGATATATGTTTGTGTATGAGTGACCCAAATGACAGGCTGGGCACAGTGGCTCATACCTGTAATCGTAGCACTTTGGGAGGCCGAGGCGGGCAGATTGCTCGAGCCTAGGAGTTTGATACCAGCCTGGGCAACGTGGGGAAACCCCATCTCTACAAAAAATAGAAGAATTAGCTGAGCATGGTGGTGGACACCTGTAGTCCTAGCTACTCGGGAGGCTGAGATAGGAGGATCACCTGAGCCTGGGAGGTCAAGGCTGTGGTGAGCCATGATTGTGTCACTATACTACAGGCTGGGTGACAGAGTCAGACCCTGTCTCAAAAAAATAAAACAAGTGACATAAATGACAGCAATGGTACATGGAATGAGAGGGAAGAATTAGCAATATTTTGTTGTAAGTTGCTTGTGCTACCCATGAAGTGGTATAGTGTTATTTCAAAGTGGACTTTGTTGTAAATGTGTGTTGCAAACTCTAGGGCATCCACTAAAAAACTAATTTGAAAAGTAGAATTTATATGCTAAGAAAGGAGAGAAAATAGAATCATATAAAATTCTCAGTTAAAACCACAAAAGGCAGAAAAAGTATAGAAGACCAAAATGGGGCCAGGTGCGGTGGCTCACACCTGTAATCCCAACATTTTGGGAGGCCAAGGCAGGTGGATCACCTGAGGTCAGGAGTTCGAGACCACTCTGGCCAACATGGTGAAATCCCGTCTCTACTAAAAATACAAAAGTTAGCCAGGAATGGTGGCTTATGCCTATAGTCCCTACTACTCAACAGGCTGAGGCAGGAGAATCGCTTGTACCCGGGAGGCAGAGGTTGCAGCGAGCCGAGATAATGCCACTGCACTCCAGCCTGGGGAACAGAGTGAGATTCGGTCTCAAAACAACAAAACAAAAAACAAAACAGAAACATGGAACAAAGAACAAAGGCAATAAAGAAAACAGCAGCAAATACGGTAGCTACTAATCCAACTTATCAATAATGACCATAAACATCAATGCCACAGTGAACTTAAAAAAACAAGATTGAGGCCAGGCACAGTGGCTCACGCCTGTAATCCCAGCACTTAGAGGCCGAGGCCGAGTGGATCACAAGATCGAGACCATCCTGGCTAACACAGTGAAACCCCGTCTCTACTAAAAGTACAAAAAATTAGCTGGGCGTGGTGGCGGGCACCTGTAATCCCAGCTACTCGGGAGGCTGAGGCAGGAGAATCGTTTTAACCTGGGAGGTACCACTGCACTCCAGCCTGGGTGACAGAGCAAGACTCTGTCTCAAAAAAAAAAAAAAAAAGATTGAACTATATATTGTCTGCAAGAAATTCACTTTAGCTATAAAGACACTACATGTGTCTTTCTATTTAAACAGATTAGCAATAAAGAGATGGAGAAAGATATGCCATGTTAACACTAATGAAAAGAAAGCAGAAGTAGCTACATTAATTTCAGACATAGCAGACTTCAGAACAGGGAAAGTTATCAGGATAAAAAGGGGGATTACATAATGATAAAGGGGCCAATATTCAAAGAAGACGTAACACGCCAGGCACAATGGTGCACGCCTGTAATCCCAGCATATTGAGAGGCTGAGGCAGGTGGATTGCTCCAGCCTAGAAGTTCAAGACCAGCCTGGACAACATGGTGAAACCCCATCTCTACAAAAAATACAGAAATTAGCTGGGCATGGTGGCATGTGCCTGTCGTCCCTGCTGTTCAGGAGGCTGAGGTGGGAGGATCACTTGAGCCCAAGAGGCAGAGGTTGCAGTGAGCCAAGATTGCACCAAAAAAAGTTGATAAGGAGGAGCATAACTGATAAAACTGCAAGGAAAAATAGACAAATTCACTATTACAGTTGAAGACTTCAACACCCCTGTATCAGAAATGGGCAGATCAGCCTGGGAAACATAGCAAGACCATCTCTCTACAACAAAAGCAAAAAATTATCTGAGCATGGTGGTGTGCACCTGTAGTCCTAGCCTCTCAGGAGGCTGAGGCAGGTGGATTGCTTGAGTTTAGGAGTTGGAGGCTGCAGTCTGCTGTGGTTGTACCACTACACTCCAGCCTTGGCAATAGAGTGAGACTCTGCTCTAAAAAATAAAAATAAAATAATTTTTAATTAAAAAATAAAAATCAAGTAATATAATCCATTGCATCAGTAGGCTAAAGAAGAAAAATCACATGTTCATGTCAATAGATACAGAAAAAGCATTTGACAAAAGCAACACCCATTCATGATAAAAACTTTCAGCAGACTAGAAATAGAAGGGGAACTTCCTCGACTTGATAAAGAACATCTACAAAAACTCTACAGCTAGCATCATTATTAATGGTGAGAAACTAGTTTTTCCACTAAGAGTAGGAAAAAGGCAATGATGTTCCCTCTTACCACTATTTTCAACATTGTATTGGAAGTGCTGCCTAATGCAATGAGACAAGAAAAAGAAATGTAATGTATACAGATTGGGAAGGAAGAAATAAAATTGTCTTTGCTTGCAGATGGCATGATCGTCTGTGTAGAAAATTCAAAAGAATCAACAAAATCTCCTAGAACTAATAAGTGATTATAGCATGGTTGCAAGATACAAAGTTAAGTACTTTAATTGTATATGCCAGCAATGAACAAGTGGAATTTAAAATTAAAAACACATTACCATTTACATTAATCCCCCAAAATGAAATTCTTAGGAATAAATCTAAAAATATGAAGAAAAATATAAAACACTGATGAAGGGTATCAAAAAAGAACTATATCAATGGAGAGATATTCCATGTTCATGGATAAGAAGACTCGATATTGTCAAGATGTCAGTTCTGCCAACTTTATCAATAAATTTTATGTAGTCCCAATCAAAATCCCAGTAAGTTATTTTGTGGATATCAACAACCTGATTCTAAAGTTTATATGAAGAGGCAAAAGATACAGAATAATAAACTGAATATTGAAAAAGAAGAACAAGATCAGAGAACTGACACTACCTGACTTTAAGACTTACTGTAAAGCTACAGTATTCAAGGCAGTGTGGTATTGGTGAAAGAATAAATCGGTCGATGGAACAGAATAGGCAGCCCAGAAGTAGACCCACACAAATAGGACCACACCATATTTGACAAAGGAGCACAGGCAATGCAATGGAGCAAAAGTAGTCTTTTCAACAAATGGTGCTGGAACTGGAACTACTGGACATCCACATGAGAAAAAATGAATCTAGACATATAGACCTTACATCCTTCACAAGAATAAACTCAAAATGGATTATGGACTTAAACCTAAAACACAAAACTATAAAACTCCTATAAGATAACGTAGGAGAAAATTTGGATGAGCATGAATATGATTATGACTTCTTTTTATTTTAATTTTATTGATTGATTGAGACCGTGTCTTGCTCTGTTGCCCAGGCTGGAGTGCAGTGGCATGAACTCAGCTCACTGCAACCTCCACCTCCTGGGTTCAAGTGATTCTCCTGCCTTGGCCTCCCGAGTAGCTGGGATTACAGGCACATGCCAACATGCCTGGCTAATTTTTGTATTTTTTAGTAGAGATGGGGTTTCACCATGTTGGCCACACTGGTCTCAAACTCCTGACCTCAAGTGATCCACCTGCCTCAGCTTCCGAAAGTGCTGGGATTACAGGCGTGAGCCACCATGTCTGGCTGATTATGACTTTTTAGATAACAACACCAAAGACATTATCCATGAAAGAAACAGTTGATAAGCTGGACTTCACTAAAGTTTCAAACTTCTGCCCTGCAAACGACAATGTTAAAAGAAGGAGAAGGCTGGGTGCAGTGACTCATAGCTATATAATCCTAACACTTTGGGAGACTAAGGCAGGAAGACCATTTGACGCTAGGAGTTTGAGACCAGCCTGGGCAATGTAGCGATAACTTGTCTATACAAAAAAAGTTTTAAATATTAGCTGGGCTTAGTGATATCTCTGTGTCTGTTTCCCAGTTTTCAAATGGAGATAATAACAGTACTTACACCTCACAAGCTTCTTGTAAGGACTCCAGGAACTAGTCTGTGTAAGGCATTTATAACAGTGCCACATGTTGTAAATATTCAATCAAAGAAGATACTCTATTCCATTCAATATAAGATATCACTGATGGCCAGGCATAGTGGCTCATGCCTGTAATCCCAGCACTTTGGGCAGCCAAGGCAAGAGGATCACTTGAGTCCTAGAGTTCCAGGTTACAGTGAACTATGCTTGTGCCACTGCACTCTAGCCTAGGTGACAGAGTGAGACCCTGTCTTTATTTAAAAATGAAAAAAAGGCCGGGCGCTGTGGCTCACGCCTGTAATCCCAGCACTTTGGGAGGCCGAGGCAGGCAGATCACGAGGTCAGGAGATCGAGACCATCCTGGCTAACACGGTGAAACCCGGTCTCTACTAAAAATACAAAAAACTAGCCGGGCGTGGTGGCGGGTGCCTGTAGTCCCAGCTACTCAGGAGGCTGAGGCAGGAGAATGGCGTGAACCCAGGAGGCGGAGCCTGCAGTGAGCCGAGATCACGCCACTGCACTCCAGCCTGGGCGACAGAGCGAGACTCCGTCTCAAAAACAAATAAATAAATAAAATAAAAAATCCCAGCACTTTGGGAAGCCAAGGCAGGAGGGTCACTTGAGTCCAAGAGTTCCAGGTTACAGTGAGCTATGATTGTGCCACTGCACTCCAGCCTGGGTGACAGAGTGAGACCCTGTCTTTATTAAAAAATGAAAAAAGCCAGGCATGGTAGCTCATACCTGTAATCCCAGCACTTTGGGAGGCCAAGACAGGTGGATCATTTGAGGCCAGGAGTTCAGGACCAGCCTGGCCAACATAGTAAAACTCCATCTCTACTAAAAATACAAAACTTAGCCAGGCATGTTGGTGTGCACCTGTAGACCCACCTACTTGGGAGGCTGAGGGAGGAGAATCGCTTGAACCCAGGAAGCGGAGGTTGCAGTGAGTTGAGATCATGCCACTGCACTCCAGCATAGGCAACAGAGCAAGACTCTGTCTTAAAAAAAGAAAACAAAATGTAATTGATGACAATAATTACCAATAATTTACATACTACTAAGAAAGGAAAACACAACCAATTATAACTGTAAGATACTATTAACTGTAAGTATCTTACAATTAATCTCAATCTGTAATCTCAATTGAGATCTCAGTTGTAATCTCAATTGTAATCTCAATCTGTAATTATAATTGAGATTACAATTAATCTCAATCTGTAATCTGTAATCTCAATTTCAGAGAGGTAAGTGTAACAAAAGTACATCTTAAAATCAGTAAAATACAGTATTATTTTTAGCGCATGGTCTTTACCTGCCACATTTTGATATATGCCTTGTATTTTCATGCCACATGCCTTTGTACTCACTGAAGATTTTTTGTTTGTTTGTTTGAGATGGAATCTTGGTCTGTTGCCCAGACTGGAGTGCAGTGGCACAATCTTGGCTCACTGCAACCTCCACCTCCCAGGTTCAAGTGGTTTTCCTGCCTCAGCCTCCTGAGTAGCTGGGATTACAGGCTCCTGCCAGCAAGCCCTCCTGATTTTTGTACTTTTAGTAGAGATGGGGTTTCACCACGTTGGCCAGGCTGGTCTCCAACTCCTGACCTCAGGTGATCTGCCCATTTTGACCTCCCGAAGTGCTGGGATTACAGGCGTGAGCCGCCGCGCCTGGCCAAGGGGGTTTTTGTTAGTTTTTTGTTTGTTTTTTTAAAACTGGAATTACTCCCATTCCTCCACCCCTCTTCTGGCAAAATTTTACCCAACCTACAAGGCCCATATTAAAAGACCCATTTTCTGTGAATCTTTCCTAAACCGGTCAGAATGAGTGCCCCCTCCTCATGCTCCCATAATCCTGCATGAACATCTCAGTCACAGTGACCCGTGGCTGGCGGTGTGCACAGTCCCTCCTCTCCTGGACGGGAGTGACCTCTCTTTTGTGGTGCTCTGCACCTAGAGCTTAGCAGGGCCTTCATCAATTCTTCTTCAACTGCATGGAGAACTCAAGCAGGTTTCAGGGAAGAGCCAAGGAGATGGTCCCAAAACTGGGGAATAAGCCCTTTGGGCCTGTGATGGAAAAAGAAGGGAAGTCTGAGGCTGATTTGGGAGTGATCTTTGAGCATGTGAAGAGGCCATGTGATCCAGCGTGACGGGGCTGTTTCCCGCTCTCTGAGGGTGGACTTCCATGTGGCACAGGGGACTCAGCTCGGCCAGAAGGGAGGGTTTCTTCACGTTGAGTGTTTTGGAATGGGTTTCTCGGGTTATTGCCTAAACCTTTTTTTCTGATGGTCATTAGCAGGGTATTAAGTAGTTTAGAGCAAGGGTTTTCAAACTTTAGCTTGAATCAGACTCACATAGAGGGTTTATCAAAACTCAGTCAGGTGCACCTATAATCCCAGCTACTTGGGAGGCTGAGGCAGGAGGATCACTTGAGCCCAGGAGTTTGAGGTTCTACCCCAATGAGCTATGATCATGCTAGCCTGGAGGACAGAGGGAGACCCCATCACTAAAAAAATTAAAAATAAAAATAGGCCGGGTGCAGTGGCTCATGTCTGTAATCCCATAACTTTGGGAGGCCGAGGTGGGTGGATCACAAGGTCATGAGTTTGAGACCAGCCTGGCCAGTATGGTGAAACCCCGTCTCTTCTAAAAATATAAAAATTAGCTGGGCGTGGTGGCACACACCTGCAGTCCCAGCTGCTCAAGAGGCTGAGGCAGGATTGCTTGAACCCAGGAGGCAGAGGTTGCAGTGAGCCGAGATCACACCACTACACTCCAGCCTGGGCGACAGAGCAAGACTTCATCTCAAAAAATAATAATAATTATAAATAAAAATAAAGAAAATAAAGAAAATTCAGCTTGTTCCTCTCCCCTCCTTTCCTGCTGAGCTTTTTATTCAGTAGTTCTGGGCTGGGGCCAAAGAGTTCGTGTTTCTTTTTTTTTTTTTTTTTTTTTTTTTTTTTTTT
>NC_037675.1:92633160-92680483 GCF_003255815.1 Theropithecus gelada
TTTTGAGACGGAGTCTTGCTCTGTCGCCCAGGCTGGAGTGCAGGGGCGCAATCTCGGCTCACTGCAAGCTCCGCCTCCCAGGTTCACGCCATTCTCCTGCCTCAGCCACCTGAGTAGCTGGGACTACAGGCGCCCGCCACTGCGCCCGGCTAATTTTTTCTATTTTTAGTAGAGACGGGGTTTCACCATGGTCTCGATCTCCTGACCTTGTGATCCGCCCGCCTCGGCCTCCCAAAGTGCTGGGATTACAGGCGTGAGCCACCGCGCCCGGCCAAGAGTTCATGTTTCTAGCAGATTCCCAGGTGATACTGGTGCTACGGGTCTGGGGACGAGTCCTGAAGATAGCTCTGCTTCCTAGAGGCAGGCTGACAGACACACGACTTTTCCAATTCCATGATGGAATCTTGTTTTGCTGTTTTAGGTGTTTCTAACTGGGGAGGCTATGCCTTGGCCTGCGCGCTCTACATCCTGTACTCATGTGCCGTCCACAGTCAGTACCTGAGGAAAGCAGTCGGACCCTCCAGGGCACCTGGAGATCAGGCCTGGACGCAGGCCCTCCCGTCAGTCATTAAGGTAACAAACCCCAGCCAGCCGCTCGCCTGGAAGCAGCTTTTACCCTGGATGAGCAGCAGGCCTGAGGTCCCAAGCCATAAGCCAAGGGCTGGCACCCTGCTGCCCCTCAAAAGCCAGAGGCAGAGCCAGCCTTGAAGCAGAGGTCTCCTGGATTGGGTGCCCTTTACACTACTCGTGGTCCTGAATCGTATGTCAGGCCTGATCCAAGTGACCATATTCCTTCTAGTTTGACTTTAGGTGAGTTGCTTAGCTTCTCTGAGCCTCATTTTCTTCATCTGTAAAATGGGTGCTGTCAGCATTGTTGAAGGAACCAAATGCTTGAAGTATCACCCATGGTGATACTTCATACTGGTAGTGGTGGGCAGGTGTCCTGTCAGCCTCCTGCAAGGAATACACCACCCAGTGAGGCCACTAAAACCTCCAGAGTGAGTCAATCAGTCATACTAAGGAAAATGCTAAGGGGGACAGACAAGGTGGGAAGAGAATCCTGTGGGCTGGAGGCTGCAAGGAATAAGCCGGGTAGAAGGAGGGGAATCCCAGTGGGAGGAATGGGGGGAGCAGAGGCTTGGGAGATGAGGGCAGGCTTCGTGATGGTTTGGGGGAGATAGCTCTTGAGGTGGAGAGCAGGAGGCAAGGGGTGAGGCAAAAGTAGAAGAGGGCTTCAGACCCCAGGGCCCATAAGGAGGACGTCCATGAGACCCTGAAGCTGTTTGCACAATTGTTCCTGTACATGTATTTTTCTGGGCAAGACTCTGTGGTTTCATCAGATTCTTCAAGTAGTCTGGGGCCATTAAGAATCCCTGGTCCAACTGGGTGTGGTGACTCGTGTCTCTCAGTACTTTGGGAGGTCAAGGCAGGAGGATCACCTGAGCCCAGAAGTTCAAGAACAGCCTGGACAACATGGTGAGACCTCGTCTCTAGAAAAAAAATTTAAAAATTAGCCGGGCCCAGCGGCATGCACCTGTAGTCCCAGCTACCTGGGAGGCTGAAGTGGGAGGATCGCTTGAGCCCAGGAATCCAAGGCTGCAGTGAACTATGTTCACACCACTGCACTCCAGCCTTGGAGACAGAGGGAGACCCTGTCTCAAAAAAAAAAAAAAAAGAGAGAATCCCTGGGAAGGGACAGATCATATTAGCTGGGCCCAAGAACACTGTGACTTTCTCCTGAGGACTCTCCCTGAGAGGCAGCAGCAGGTAGCTTTTGTCTGAGCTCCTCCAACTGCAGAGCCCATGCTCTGAAGTGTGTGCAGTTCTAGGTACGCTGTAGCCCAGTGCAGAGGAAGGCCATCAACGTGTGCCTGTCTAACTTATGTGAACTCACACATGCATATGGGGAAAATGCAAAAGAGAGGTGGCCAGCGCCCAGCACCCAAGCCTGAGCAGCAAGGTGGCAGCGGGACTGGCCCTTCCTTCCTTGGTCCTCAATTTCCATGGCCCTCGTAGAGCAAGCCCCGCCCCTAACACCAATTCCAGGCTCTAACCCGCCTCCTCTGGGGCTCCTCAAAGAGATGGGACCCGCCCCTCCTGGAGGAGAAGCTGGTGGACCAGACTTACGGGACATCCACAGTGCCTCAGTCCCTAACGGGACACCTGCTTGGAGAATCTTCCTGGGTAATTTGGACCTTGGGAAAATGGGGCCAAAGCTCTGACTTTCCATCTAAATCCTGGGTTAGATGTGACTCCACCTGTGAGCAGACAGCAGCCTGAGGGATTAGAGGTGGATGTCGAAGGTTGTGGAAGAGGGTGTGGAAGGTCGGGGGAGATAGGAAGGCAAATCCAAGGGGCAGGAGGCTCCTGAGCACTGAGCCTGCAGAAGAGCCCGAGATTGGGTGGGCCATTGCTACAAGTCCCCTGCCAGTGGGCAGGCCCGATACCTCCCAACGCCTGCAACCAGACATCTGCATTGCTGCCTCTTTTCTGTCTTTTTTTTTTTTTGAGGCAGAGTTTCACTCTTGTCACCCAGGCTGGAGTACAGTGGCACAATCTCGGCTCACTGCAACCTCCACCCGCCAAGTTCGAGCAATTCTCCTGCCTTAGCCTCTCGAGTAACTGGGATTACAGCTACCCGCCACCATGCCTGGCTAATTTTTTTTATATTTTTAGTAGAGACAGGATTTCACCAAGTTGGCAAGGCTGGTCTTGAACTCCTGACCTCAGGTGATCCACCTGCCTCAGCCTCCCAAAGTGCTGGGATTCCAGGCGTGAGCCACCACGCCCAGGCTCTTTTCTGTCTTTCTTTTCTGTTGTCTTGCACCCTGTCTCTTCCCTTTTTCCTTCTGTCTGTCTCTCCCTCTCTGTTTCTCTGTGTCTTTCTCCTTCCTGCCTCTGGCCTCTTTTTCTCCCCAGCACCTGCCTGGATTGGTGGTGTCATTCCCATTTTACAGACAAGGGAGCTGGGGCTCTGAGAAGCCGGTGGCTTGCCTGAGACCACCCAGCTGAGAGGCAGAGCTGGGATCTGAGTCTAGGTCTCTGTGACTCCGTTCTCTGGGCTTTTCCCAATACCGCTCAGAAGTGTCCCAGTTCCTGGTAGTGCCAGGGAAGGGGGATGGGGGAGGGGGAGCTCAGGCAGCTGTGGTGACATTTTCAGAGGGAAATGGTCTGCCCTCGAGGGGCCCAGAGGGCCTTTTGTGCTTTCTTTATACTTCCTGGATCTGAACTGGAAAAAAACACGCATGGGCTGCTTCACACATGATTCCTGATTCACGCAGACACAAAAGAACAAATCCAGCCAAAGAAATCCACACACCCAACATGCAATGGAAACTTTGCCTTCTGCATTTCTACCCAGTCCTTCATAAATCGATTAATAATGTACCACCCTTATAAAGAACATAAAATGGGGATTTTTTTTTCTTTTTTGAGACAGAGTCTCGCTGTGTCACCCAGGCTGGAGTATAGTGGAGCAATCTCGGCTCACTGCAACCTCTGCCTCCCAGCTTTGAGCGATTCTCCTGCCTCAGGCTCCTGAGTAGCTGGGATTACAGATGCACGCCACCACACCTGGCTAATTTTTGTATTTTTAGTAGTGACAGGGTTTCACCATGTTGGCCAGGCTGGTCTTGAACTCCTGAGTTAAAGTGATCTGCCTCAGCCTCGGCCTCCCAAAGTGCTGGGAATACAGGTGTGAGCCACCGTGCCTGGCCTAAAATGGGGATTTTTAAAAGCAAAAGCACAAACACATGTTTGTTGAGCCCCTCTCCTGGGCCAGGCCCAAGCTTGCTCTAGGGGACAATGAGGAGTCTCCCTGGGTGGGGGACTCAGAGTCCACTGGGGAGACTACACGTGACAGGCAGTTTCAGGAGCCAAGGTGTAATGGGCACAGTAAGCTTCAGTGGGAGGCCGGGCGTGGTGGCTCTCACCTGTATTCCCAGAACTTTGGGAGGCTGAGGCGGGCGGATCACTTGAGTCCAGGAGTTCAAGACCAGCCTGGCCAATATGGTGAAACCCCATCTCTACTGAAAATACAAAAATTAGCCAGGCGTGGTGGCGGGCGCCTTTAGTCCCAGCTATTCGAGAGGCTGAGACATGAGAATCATTTGAACTTGGGAGGCGGAGATTACAGTGAGCCATGATGACGCCACTGCACTCCAGTCTGGATGACAGAGTGAGACTCTGTCTCAAAAAAAAAAAAAAATTTTTTTTAATTTTTAAAAAGCTTCTGTGGGAGCACAGAAAACAGTGCTTAGCTCAGAGAGTTCAGGGAAGGCTGCCTGGAGGAGGTGGCACTGAGCTGTCTTGAGGAGTGAGTAGGATATAAGTAGCCAGGTAAGGAAGGGTGGAAAACGCCTTCTAGGCAGCAGAAACCACATAAGCAAAGGTATGGGGACATGAAGCCATACAGTGTGCAGGTGAAATAGCTAGAATCTAGAATAGCTAGAGTTCTGCGGGTCACTATGTGGGGGTCCTTGAGTCATCTAGAGATGCTGGGCAGAGCTGTGGCCTGAGCTAGTGGCAAAGCTTGATTGGTTGGGGCAGAGAAATGTCCCACAGCTCTGCTCAGTGAGTTGCATTTGGGGACACGGGTTCTTAGGGATCTGACTGTGAGTGTGGTAGAAGTGGGCACCTTGCCGAGGAGGCCAGGGAAGGTGGACACCACTACCCAGGCACACCTCGCCCACTCTGGCTCTTGGCCCAGGGGAGCCTCAGAGTGAGGGAGAGGCAGTGCCCTTGGGTTGTACTTGAGGGCAAGCATTCCTCAGACGTCATCAAGAGCCAATTGATGACACTTTACAGGGACACTCAGGTGGTACCTGCAAGGGCTGATAAGGAGGGCTTGGAGCTAAGGAGCTGGAGAACTTGGTCTTTCTCAGCTTGGGGGCCAAGATGCTGCCGTTTGGCAGGGAAACAGAGCTCTGGGCAGGGGTGGGTCCCTGGGAGGGACTGAAGGCCTCCAAGGATGAGGCCTTGGGAAGCCCCGTCATGGGGCCGTCTTCCCCTCAGCCTGATGGAGGCCTCAGACAGCAGACAGCCAGGCCGGCTCTGCCTGGATGCTGGTCTGGATTAGGGCTACTCTCTTCTCTGTACGTCTGTAGTTTGTAGACTTCTCTGTTTCCTAGGACCAAGTCCTTTATAAAAACATCCGGCCTGCCTTGGGTGAGTGAAGTGGTGGTTAGGAAGGTCACAGGCCCTGACTGACTGCCTGGTTCAAGTCCTGGCTCCACCCACTTCAGCCTTGAGCAAGTCTCCAACCTCAGCATTCCTCAGTTTCCTCGAGTAGGGTCATAACAGATCTACTTTTTGGGTGATTGGAAGATGAAATGAGTCCCTTTGTGTAAAGCACCTGGCATAGTGTCTGGCATGGATTAGTAGTAAGTGTTCAATAAATGCCAGCCATCATTATCATCATCATCCTTCTTATGACAAGGTCCTTTCTTTACTTCAGTCAGGCTGGGGCAGCTGTCAGGGTGTGATAGTGGCAGCAGGTGGCCTATGCCAAGGAGAGCTCCCACAGCCAGAGCACAAGGAGGTGAAGGCCAAGACAGAGCTGGGGCCTCCAGATGCCATGTGGCGTCACATGGGACTGCCTGTCTTTCCCTGTGTGGCCGGGAGGCAGATGGAGCTGTTTCTCCCGCTGCCACACTCCCCAGCCCGGCCCAGGCAGCCAGCTCCCCCCTGCCTATTGCAAGGTGAGACCATGATTATACCAGCCCCATCTTGCTCCACAGGAAGCCTCAGCACCACGTTCCTGCCCGCCTCGTCATTGCCTGTGCCAGAGCCCAGGGCCAAGGGAGTGCCTCATCTCACATCCCAGCCCATCTCATGCCAGCCCTTTACAAGAGATCACAAAGAAGAGGCACTCCCTGGGAGGGGTGAGCCAATGCCAGGAAGCTGATGCCTGGGCAGGAAAGAGGCTAAGGAGACATGGGGCTCATGGTATAAACAAATACCAGGAAAGGTTTCCTGGACTTCCCCCACCTCAACCCAGTACTTGGGGAAGAGGAACACAGCAGCTGGGCCTGTTTTGCATCACTGCCTTGAAGTGGAGGCTGAAGGGGGCTGCCTGAGGGCTCTGGCCAGTCTCTCAGCCCCTCTCTGCTCCATCTCGGCTCCAGGGCAGTTACTGAGCACCCATGGTGAGCATGGATGTGCAATATTCCATCAGCCCAGGGCATAGCAGCCATGTGGGTTGGGGAAACAGAAGAGGACCCTGTTATTCACATGCCCAGTGGTAGGCAGGGAGTGAGGAGCCAAAGAGTGAGAGCTCTTGGAGGAACAAATGATGACTTATTTGTCCCTACTTCAGGGCCTGGCCCAGGGAAGGCACTCAGGAAATGTTGGATGGAGAGATGATGAATGCATGGATGGATGGTAGGAGGGATGGAGGGTTGGAGGGATGGATGGATGGATGGATGGAGGGATGGATGCATGGATGGATGGGTGGATGGATGGACGGATGGGTGGATGGAGGGATGAATGGATAATGGATGGATGCATGGTTTGATGGATGGATGGGTGGATGCAGGGATGGGTGGATAATGGATGGATGATGGATGGATGTATGGGTGGGTAGGTGGGTGGATGGAGGGATGGAGGGAGGGATGGATGCATAGATGGATGCATGCATGGATGGATGGATAGATGGGTGAGCAGATGGAAGGATGAATGCTTTGATGGATCGATGGTGCAGAGAGGCAGGAATAGCCTTGGGCCTCATTCTGGGCTCCCATTCTCTTTCAGCACTTTCATTCTCCCTATTGTTTATAAGTTATTTTTGTTAAAGTATAATTAACATACAATAGTATGTACACCTTAAGTGTACAGTTGGATGAATTTTTACATAGGTATACACCCTTGCAACCACCACCAAGATTAAGACACAAAACAGTTCCAACTTCCCAGAAGGCACCCCACTTTGAACAGCATCATCACCTCCCATAAATATCCACCCACCATGCTCCCATTGTGACTTAATAGCAAGCACCCGTACACTCAGCCTCTACACACTCAGCATCCGCACACTCAGCAATCCTGGGGCCTCTGTCCCCATCCAAGCCCTGTCTACTCTCCCTCACTTGGGTCCTTCATTCCTCTCCTGCTCTGTTGTCTCAGCCTGGACTGGTGCAGTGGCCTCTGGGCCCCCTGCCCTCCAGCTGCTACCTGGTGATTCTCTTCCACCACTGTTACCACCTCTGCCTCTTAGAAGATGGCATGGTCATTCCGTGATTCTTGGAAATTTGCAGGGAGTAGCTATTGGCCCAGCTGGTCCCTGTGTCTCTTAGAGGCTGGGTGCCAGTCAGCTCCAAACCTGTTGGCTGATCACGTGCACCCTGAGTACCCCACAGCCCTTCCTGGAGGCCAGAAGGATGAGAATGGTGAGGGAAAACAGTGTACTATGAGGAAATGGCCCCAGGAGTCCCAGAAACATTCCCCCATAAAGAGAGGATATGACCAGTGGAGAAGAGAAGCGAGAGGAAAAAGCCCAAACAAAGGGCGGGAAATGCCATTCTGGGTGGGTAGCTCCTGAGAAGGGACTGTTGGACAAAGGCCACATGTGAAAGTGGAAATGATTTAGGGCCCCCCTCCCACAGAGGAACATCCTTCTTGGCCCCCAGGGCAGAACAGAAATGCAGGCTCTTAGGCCAGCTGTGAAGAGACAGTTTGCAGTTGACATTTGCCAATGCTTTCTTTATTATTTAGAAAAAGTTATCAGTGAGTGACCCTCCAGGGCTCTCAGCTGGCTCATTTTTATTCTTTCATCACCTCTGATCCTAGTTGCCCCTTGTCTTAGCTCAAGCTGCTATTAAATAAAAAATGCTATAGACTAGGTGGCTTGAACAACAGAAATTTAGTTATCACAGTTCTAGAGGCTGGAAAGTCCAACATCAAGGTGCCAGTAGTTTTGATTCACTGGTGGGGACTCTGTTCCTGGCTTACAGATGGCCGTCTTCTTACTGTGTCTGCATATGGTGGAGAGAGCGAGAGCTCTGGTTTCTCTTTTTCTTATAAGAGCACTTATCCCATCATGAGGCCTCACTCTCATGACCTCATCTCAACCTTATTACCTCCCAAAGACCCCACTTTCAAATTCCAACAACTGAGGATTAGGTTCAGCATACAAAATTTGGGGGTACATATTCAGTCCATAACACCCCTTCTCCAGAAAATGTTCCCTGAGCCATGCCAATAAGCTGGGTTGGGTGCCCCTGCTCTGTGCTGTGACATCCTGTACTATGACTACCTGATTACTCATCTAGACTATGAACCCCATGGGGCAGGAACCATGTCACATTCACCACTGTATCCCTGGTTCAGGGCCTGGCACATACACAGCAGGTGTTCAGTAAACCTTTGATCAATGGTGGGATGAATAAGCTAATGCCTGAGCAGGGAGAGAGCCTTGTTATATCTGTCCTAATGTCGTGTTCTAGATTCCTTAGGTTCCTTCCTCTCACCTCCTGCCTTTGTTTGTGGAGGAGAAAGAAGACAGGGAGGAGGAAGAGGCGGAAGAGGAGGAGGAGGAGGGAGAAGAGGAAGGATGTGTTTGACTTGCTTTATGCCTTCACTTAAGACTCACTGTCCTTAGGGGAACTTGAGCTGTTCACTAGGGACAGACACATTAGTGGCTTAGGCAAGTGGTTCTTTGGGACTCTATTTTTGGAAGGAGGGGGATGGAAGAGGATCAAACCACTTTTTTTTTTTTTTTTTTTTTAACCAGCAGGAAAGCAAAGGGAGAAAGCTCTAGGCTAAATGCCAGAAGACCTAGCTCTGCCAATAAAATCAGCCTCATTTTGTGAATACCTATTGTGTGCCAAGGACCCTGCTAGGTGCTTTGCTTGCACTTAATCCTCAGAACAACCCTCTAAAGGAGGTGGGATGAGTACTTTTATCATCACCCTTCCCATTTTACAGATAAGCACGCTGAGGCACAGAAAAGTTAAAATTCCTGCCAGGAAAGACTCAAGTCAGATCTGTCTGAGCCCCAAACCACTCTGCCTGCTAGGCCCTGGGCTGCGGCTTCAGGATGGGGGCTTGTATTCTCTGTGGCTCTGCTACACCTAGATGCTCCCACTCCCACAGTCACACTGGTCATGTCTAGAAGGCAACAGCAGCAGGATTTGGCACGTGCCCCACATTAGGCTAACAGAGGTCGCAGAAGAAATGGGGGCCTTTGGCACAGAGACCATTGGCAGATAATCCAGGGCTGGGAGGAACTGATTGGCAGGAAGTAGCCTGCACTGCACCTGCAGGAGGAGTGAATCTTCGGGGCTAAGGAAATGCAGGCTAGCCGGGCGCAGTGATGTGCACCTATAGTCCCAGCTAGTCAGGAGGCTGAGACAGAAGAATCACTTGACGCCAGGAGTTCGATACCAGTCTGGGCAACATAGCAAGACTCCATCTCTAAAAATGGACAAACTAAGAAACCGTATGTTTCCATTAAAGCATATTTAGTTACATAACAGTAACTACCAAAAGAAGCAGCCCAAACTATTCCCCTGATTGCTTCTGGGGAGTGGATTTGGGGGCCAATGAGCTATGATGGAGGACACTGTTATTTTTCATGACTTTTCCAATGGTATTAATATTTTAAACCAAAATTTTACTTTTTAAAAAAGCAAGTATGTCAAGGCAAAGGATCCTTCTCACTTATCAATGTGTATAAATGAAATTTCTTTTTCCTCTCCCTCCACTCCTATTTCTGCCCCATTTTTTTCCAGGAAGAAAAAATGCTGGGCATCTTGGTGCAGCACAGAGTCCGGAGTGGCATCTCAGGCGTCGTGGGCATGGAGGTGGATGGGCTGCCCTTCCACAACACCCACGCCGAGATGATCCAGAAGCTGGTGGACGTCACCAGGGCGCAGGTGTAACCGTCCATGTTCCGTGTGAGCAGGGTCCCTACCAGTGGGCAGTTCTGCATCCGGGGAGAATGCAGCTGCTTCTGGCCACAATCCTGCTAGTAAACACTGGTCTTCGGTAAGCAATGAACGCTCGCCTGGCCTGGGAAACTGCATGCCCACTTTCTGGGAGGGGTTAGTGCAAGTGCCATGGACAAAGGACAGCATTTCTCTGGGGCTTGCCACAGGACAGTGCCTAAGACTCTCAAGGCATTGATTTCAACCCTCCTTCACGCTGGCTTCTTCAGGCCACCCCCGTGGTCTCCTGCAAGAATCTTCTCGACAGTTACTTCTGGGGACACTTGTGAGCAATTAACTGTCAGGTAGAGCATGAGAACAAATATTCCCAGGCCATGTAGGATACTCCAGACTCCAGTCATCCTCCCTCATCCGTGGTTTCTGTTAATCGTGGTCTCGGTTACTTATGGCCAACTGCAGACCGAAAATACTAAGTGAAAGATTTCAGAAATAAACAACTCCTGAGTTTTAAATTGTGTACTGTTCTGAATATTGTGATGAAATCTCGCACCATCCTGCTCCATCCTACCTAGGACATGAATCCTCCCTTTGTCCAGGGTACCAGTGCTGTATACACCACCCGCCTGCTAGTCACTCAGCAGGTGATCAGATCCACTGTCATGGTATTGCAGTGCTTATATTCAAGTCCCTCTTATTTGACTTAATAATGTCCTCAAAGTGCAAGAGCAGGGATGCTGGCAATTTGGATATGCCAAAGAGAGGCCATAAAGGGCTTCCTTTAAGTGAAAAGGTGAAAGTTCTTGACTTAATAAAGAAAAAGTTCATATATTGAGGCTACTAAGATCTATGGTAAGAATGAATTTTCTATCCATGAAATTGAGAAGGAGGCCGGGCGTGGTGGCTCACTCCTATAATCCCAGCAGTTTGGGAGGCTGAAGCGGGCAGATCACTTCAGCTCAGGAGTTTAAGACTGGCCTGAACAACATAGTTAAACCCTGTCTCTACCAAAAATAGAAAAAATTAGCCAGGCCTGGTGGCGGGTGTTTGTAATCCCAGCTACTCGGGAGACTGAGGCAGGAGAATCGCTTGAAACCAGGAGATGGAGGTTGCAGTAAGCCAGGATCGAGCCACTGCACTCCAGCCTGGGCGACCGAGTGAGACTCTTAGAAAAAAAAAAAAAAAAAAAGGCCGGGCGCGGTGGCTCAAGCCTGTAATCCCAGCACTTTGGGAGGCCGAGATGGGCGGATCACAGGGTCAGGAGATGACCATCCTGGCTAACACCGTGAAACCCCGTCTCTACTAAAAAATACAAAAAACTAGCCGGGCGAGGTGGCGGGCGCCTGTAGTCCCAGCTACACGGGAGGCTGAAGCAGGAGAATGGCGTAAACCCGGGAGGCGGAGCTTGCAGTGAGCTGAGATCCGGCCACTGCGCTCCAGGCTGGGCAACAGAGCGAGACTCCGTCTCAAAAAAAAAAAAAAAACGCCAGGCGCTGTAGCTCACGCCTGTAATCCCAGCACTTTGGGAGGCCGAGGCGGTCAGATCACTTGAGCTCAGGAGTTTGAGACTGGCCTGGGCAACATGATAAAACCCCATCTCTACCAAAAATAGAAAAAATTAGCTGGGTGTAGTGGTGGGTGTCTGTAATGCCAGCTACTCGGGAGACTGAGGTGGGAGAATTGCTTGAAACCAGGAGATGGAGGTTGCAGTGAGCCGAGATCACACCACTGCACTCCAGCCTGGGCGACAGAGCGAGACTGTCTCAAAACAAACAAAACGAAAAAAAAAAAGAGGAGGCCGGGCGCGGTGGCTCAAGCCTGTAATCCCAGCACTTTGGGAGGCCGAGATGGGCAAATCACGAGGTCAGGAGATCAAGACCATCCTGGCTAACCCAGTGAAACCCCGTCTCTACTAAAAAATACAAAAAACTAGCCGGGCGAGGTGGCAGGCGCCTGTAGTCCCAGCTACTCGGGAGGCTGAGGCAGGAGAATGGCGTAAACCCGGGAGGCGGAGCTTGCAGTGAGCTGAGATCTGGCCACTGCACTCCAGCCTGGGTGACACAGCGAGACTCCGTCTCAAAAAAAAAAAAAAAAAAAAGAGAAGGAAAAAGAAACGTGTACTAGTTTTGTTGTCAAACTTCAAGCTGCAAAAGTTCTGGCCACAATGTGTGGTAAGTGATTAGTTAAGAGGGAAAAGGCATTACATGTGTGGGTGGAAGACGTGAACAGAAACGTGTTCCAACTGACAGCAGTCGAGTTCAGTACTATCTACTGGGGATCTTGGAACATATTCCCTGTGATGAGGGGATATTATTATGATTAGGACATAGTCAAGCAGCCATGCATGGTGGCTCACACCTGTGATCTCAACATTTTGGGAGGCCAAGGCGGGAGGATCCCGTGGGCCCAGAAGTTTGAGACCAGCTTGGACAACATAGTGAAATTCCATCTCTACAAAAAAAGTTTTTAAAATTTGCCAGGCATGGTGGTATGTACCTGTAGTCCCAGCTACTCATAGGGCTAAGGTGGGAGGATCACTTGAGCCCAGGAGTTTGAGGCTGCAGTGAGCTGTGATCACACCACTGTACTCCAGCATGGGTGACATAGCAAGACCTTGTCTCAAAAAAGGAAAATGGTAAAATGTACAAATGTAGAATATATATTTACAAAGTTTTGGGCTTTACAGAAGATTTACTCCTACCACCACCAAAATATTTATACCTTTGAAATTTTTTTTTTTTTTCCAAACAGCATTTTGTTTACTAAGGCAAAAGGTCCTTTTTTTTTTTTTTTTTTTTTGAGGCGGAGTCTCGCTCTGTCGCCCAGGCTGGAGTGCAGTGGCCGGATCTCAGCTCACTGCAAGCGCCGCCTCCCAGGTTTACGCCATTCTCCTGCCTCAGCCTCCCGAGTAGCTGGGACTACAGGCGCCCGCCACCTCGCCCGGCTAGATTTTTGTATTTTTTAGTAGAAACGGGGTTTCACCGTGTTAGCCAGGATGGTCTTGATCTCCTGACCTCGTGATCCGCCCGTCTCGGCCTCCCAAAGTGCTGGGATTACAGGCTTGAGCCACCGCGCCCGGCCGGCAAAAGGTCCTTTGAAGAGCCTAACGTTTATCACCATTGCTGCCCCTCACCTCACCCTGACACTATTCCACCTCCTATCTGCTCCCTTGCACCCCCTGAGCCCAGACCCTTGTGTAGGAGGACAGCCTCACCCTGTGGGTGAGTCAGGCCCGTCCAGTGCTCGGGTGGCTCAGAGTCCTCCTGAACAACTCCAGTCACTTGCCCTTATCTCTTTCACAAGCTCCCACTGCACAGTGCCCAACAACATTAGAAACTGAGTCACTGACAGTGTCCCATTACACTCTTACAATATCCTGTGCTGGTTGCACTGCTGAGTGACAGCTGACTCACCCGGATCAGGGGAGTCCAGCTTGGCAGCCATGACCCCAAATGTTTGTTGAACCTGCTTAGTTTTCCTTCATTTCCTTAAACAGGTTGAGTTTCATTCTTTAAGGAGCAACAGTTGTGAGAACAGAACACAGGGTGAAAATGAACCCCGCATTGTATACGCAGCAGTTAAGCATTAGGATATAGCACAGTGGTTCTGGGACTGACTGCAGTTCTCCCTATGCAGGGGCGTGATGCAGCCCTGGGCAGAAGCCGCTGGGGTTGGGGCTCTCCAGGTCTCCCTTGTCATTCTAGCGGAGTTCCCACTGGCAGGGGCTGTGCTCATGCTGGTGCAGCAGCAGGGCTGACACCTCCGACATCCTGAGAACTCAGCCACATGGGCCTCTGTGGCATCTCATGGCTCGGTGAAGCCACCTCAGCTCTGCAGCCTCCCTGCTCATGTGTCCTCCGATTAGGATTTTTGTCCCTGATTTGGGACTGCAGAGTTCCAGGTAGCAAGGGCCTCTGATTGAGAGTGTACCCCGACCTTTCTGCAATCTTTTTTTTTTTTTTTTGAGATGGAGTCTCGCTCTGTCGCCCAGACTGGAGTGCAGTGGTGCGATCTCGGCTCACTGCAAGCTCCACCTCCCAGATTCACACCATTCTCCTGCCTCAGCCTCCCAAGTAGCTGGGACTACAGTCACCTGCCACCATGCCCAGCTAATTTTTGTATTTTTAGTAGAGATGGGGTTTCACCTTGTTAGCCAGGATGGTCTCGATCTCCTGACCTCGTGATCTGCCCACCTCGGCCTCCCAAAGTGCAGGGATTACAGGCATGAGCCACCACGCGTGGCCCGTTTCTGCGATCTTGATGTCTAGAAGTCCTCACTATGGTCAAGCTGCCAGCACGCTTCTAACTCATGTTTTGGGGGAAGACACAAATGGGCCTTTAGTTTTGCAGTAGTAACAGCAGAATTCTCTTCTGGCATGGAGGAGTCTGAGGCATAAAACCACGTAATGGGTTATCTTCACGGTGGGCAAAAATTCATGGGGAGAGGATTTCAGTTCTTTGGGAAAGAGGCTGACACCAGGTTGAGCCCAGAAAAAGCTGAGAATAGGGGTCCTAGACTCAGTGATACATCCCCGCTACAGGGAGAGGCAGGCCCGTGCTCCCACATCAGGGGCTCAGGTGCAAGGGAGGGTCAGGAGAAGACCCCTTAGCAGGGCCCAGCCCAAGGACCACAGGAGCTCTGTGCGCCAGTATCCAGTTTTGATGCTTGTCCATTCCACTATAGGATTCCTGCTCAGACCTTTAGTAAAGTTTTGCTCAGCTTTGCTCTTTTGTCCTAGCCTTGACTGTGCTTTGGGGAGGCACCTATATCCATGGGGTGGCCATGGTGAGTGTGGCTGCAGCCTGAAGAAGCTGGTTACAGGGGGATAGGAGATGACATGCAGGGAATGATGGGGTGGCTTAAGGTGAGATATGGGACTGGTGCCAACCAGAATGGATTTGTGGGACGTTGAAGCATCGCTGGGCATTTCCAAGAACACTGAGGGGAGGTAGTCCTGGTGAACAGTGCATAGGATGCTCCATGGATAACAAGGGCAGCCTGGAGACCTTGGCACCTAGAGGAGAGAATGAGCCACACAGACCCTGCAGGAGGTGGATCAAAGACAAGTGAGCCAGCTAAGCAGGTCAGGGCTCCTTAGTCCCCTGGAGGTCCTCTGGCCCCTCCATCACTCAGCAGGGAAAGGCATTCCTCTGAGGTTGTTCCTTGCCCCTCATTGCAGGGGCTCCGTTGACCACCAGTCCCAACTTGGTCCAGCCCGCTGCATTCTGCTACATCCTGCCCACTCCATGTGGCTTCCACTGGCTGCACAATGAAGTATAACTCTTAGATTAAAAAAAAAACCACTGCCTCTAGGCAGGGTGGAGAGGATGTGGCTTACCAGCAATTCACATGAACTCAATGTGTGTCAGCAATAAGCTTTCTCACCAGAAGTAAAGAAGCAGAGAGGAAAATGGGCCTGTTCTCCACGGGGCAGGTCAGACAGACTTGGTCTCACTTCACATTCCAGGCATCACATTTGAAGAAGGGGATTTTGTTTAGATGAAGGTACAGGAAGGTGGGCGCTTAAAACCTCTTAAGTTTAGGGTTGGATATGGTGGCTTATGCCTGTAATCCCAGAACTTTGGGAGGCCAAGGCAGGTGGCTCACTTGAGGCCAGGAGTTTGAGACCAGCCTGGCCAACATGGCAAAACCCTCTTCTCTACTAAAAATACAAAATTTAGCTGGATGTGGTGGCACACACCTGTAATCCCAGCTACTTGGGAGGCTGAGGCAGGAGAATTGGTTGAACTTGAGAAGCAGAGGTTGCAATGAGCCAAGATTGTGCCACTGCACTCCAGCCTGGGTGACAGAGCAAGGCTCTATCTCAAAAAAAAAAAAAAAAAAAAAAAAAACCTGTTAAGTTGAGGTGGCTTGAAGAGATGCCTATCAGAGAATGGCCAGATGCTCACCAATTCTGCCTGCATCCATAGGAAAACTACCTTTCCCAGCCTCCCTTGCAGTTAGGTTGAGGCCACATGACTGGGATCTGACCAATGGAGTGTGAGTAGCAGGGATATTCGCCATTTCCACACTTGGTCAAAAACCCCTGTGAGATTCTCTTTTTGCTGCTTCCCCTTACCTGTGTGGGTGAAAAGGGAAGACCCCAAGATGATGGACTCTGGTGATGGAAGGATCCTGAATCACTGCCATCACTTTGGGAAATACTTGCCAGAAAGCAGCCTCTCATTGGACTTTGCATGAAGTTTTCTGCCCAACCCTGAAATTAGTGGTCTTGGGTAGTGGTGAGTTGTCATTGGCGGTGTTTGTAGAGAGACTGGACTATCATTTTTGGGGAATGCAGAGAGGAGACTTCATGGAGAGGGACTGGATATTATGACCTCTCTGGTATATGCCAGCACTGATATCTAACGTGTAATTTAGCAGTATTCTTCTGAAAGTTGTTGAATTAAAGCAAATGGGATTGAAATCTCAACATTCCCCCAGAGTACTGGGCACCATCATAACCTCAGGATTAATGCCATCTGTCTTAGTCCATTTTCTATGGCTATAACAGAATACCATGGACTAGGTTATTTATAAAGAACATATATTTCTTTGGCTTATGATTCTAGAGACTGGGAAGTCCAAGAGCATGGTGCCAGCATCTGGCAGGGGTCATCTCATGGCAGAAAGCAGAAAGGCAAGCAAGCTCTTAAGAAAGAAAAAAAGTGGGCTGAACTCCCCCAATAACAAACTCTCTCCCACCATAACAGCATTAATCCATGACCTAACATCTCTTAAAGATCCCACCTCTTCACATAGTTACAATGGCAATGAAATTTCAGCCTGAGTTTTGGAGGGGACATTCAAATCATAGTATCATCAGAGACCAGTGTCTTGCCAGATGAATTCCAGGGATGGAGGCTTCAGGATCACCAGCTACAAGAAGCGGGTTTTTCAGAAAAGCAACGAGCCAAGAGGGTCAGAGTCTAGCTCTCTTTTGGTTGGAACAGTCAGAGAAATCAGCAGATGGGGATGTATTTCATGCTGAAAATTTCTCCCACTCTTGTCTGGCCAACCCACAGACCAGTGTGTGTAACAGGAAGATGAGCCCTGTGTGTAAACAGGAAGATGAGCCCTCATCTGACTAAACAACTCTGGTGAATAAGAAGTAAATCCTAATGGCTTCTGTCACCTTCCAAACCAGATGGACTTTTTCTTCCACCCATCCTCTCAGGAGAGAAAGGAGTCATAATCCCCAATATTGTCCTTAGTCTGTTTAGAAGAAGTATTTACTCTTCTGGAACACTCCAGGACTCTAGGAGCCTGACCCAGAGAGGGATTAAATGACCAAGATCAAATTTACGTTTTAATATGATGCAGTTAATCCTCAGTGATAAACATGGCATATGCCACTGTTGAGAAGATGCTCCAGCCTAAAGAGGTAGGTCAGCAAATGTGGGTCTCTCCAAACAAAGCCCCGTCACCGAGGACAGCCCCACAGAGATGAATGCAACAGGCCCTTCTGCTTTGGGAATCTTCTCTAGTGAGGAGGGGGTGGTCTGATGGAGCCCTCCCTCACTGTGGGGAGCAGCTACCTAGCAAGTACAAGGGGTCATGGGGCCAAGGACAGAGTGGGTGATATTCTCCAAACCACATGACTGGGCTCTAGCCTCAAAAGGGAGTTGACCAAGTTAAACCACAGAGCAAATTTGCAACACCACACTGTAGGCACTTTATGAATCTCAAGTGGAGGGAGAGAAGGCTCTACTTCACTCGAGGGCTGTGTCCTTCTTGAACATTTTCTGGGTAATCAAGTGCAAATCCCTAATTGCTCTGCTTGAGTTTGCCCTGAGAAGTTCAACCTCTGCCCTTTCCTGACTCCTTTGGTTCTTCAAGGACCCTCTAGACCCCTGGTGTTGAAGACCCCCTACCCCACAAGGACTGCAGCATACTCCCAAGGTGTCCAGTTACTTTGCTTTATTTGCAGACTGAAGTTGGCTACATAAATCCATTGCACAGTCAACACATGTAGACTTGGCAAAAAGAGAGGACAATACAAAAATACAACTCTTGATAGTAAATGAGAGTGCCCTCAGCTCGTCCCAGTCTGTATCAGTGGGGAGCCGGTGTTTAAGGTCAACATAGGAGGAGGTGCTGTGGAATGAGGAGGCATGGAGGCTTCCACCGTCATTGACCCAGTAAGATCCTGAGCTGAGCTGCATGGGCTCTTCTTGGCTGTGTGGTCATTTCTGCTGCCTTCAAACTTGGTCACTTCCTCCTCTAGGAAGGGGAAGAGAACCTCCCCAAGTCATCGGACACCTTCCACAAGGATCTGATCAGGGGCTGTGCAGTCGAAGCCAAGTGTATCCCTGGGACCACTGTGAGCACCCTTCCCTGGGGCACCTCCAGCCTGGGCTGTCTGCCTCTGGGCATCCCCGATGAAAGGGCTAAGAGACACAGCACAAAGGATCAACCTCTTAAAAGTTGGGGGGAAGAGGGGAAGGGAGACTGAGGAAGGGGTTCTACCTGGGCCTCCCTTTGGTAGATTCCAGAAATGTTTACTGATGCCAACTTCTGCTCCTAGCCACTGGTCCCTTCTTGGAGGAAGCCCAGGTAGCCTCTTGGTTCTGAGGAACTGGAGTCCCAGGCCTTGGAGGACATCCCCAGTCAGAGCTGGTCCCAGCCCACTGACCAGAAGGTCTGAAGGGCCAGCATTCCTGTGGAGGTGGGCAGGTCTTCTGGAGCAGCAGGTGGCTCTCCCTGTTCTTGTGGCTGGAGCCAGGGCCCTTCTCTGCCTATAACTACCCCCACTCCCCTAACCCAACACCCCCTCCCTTCCTTCTCCCCTCCTCCCTTCCTTCTCCCCCTCCTCCCTTCCTTCTCCCCTCCTCCCTTCCTTCTCCCCTCCTCCCTTCCTTCTCCCCTCCTCCCTTCCTTCTCCTCTCCTCCTTTCCTTCCCCCTCCTCCCTTCCTTCTCCCCCTCCTCCTTCCCTTCCCCCTCCTCCTTTCCTTCCCCTTCCTCCTTTCCTTCCCCCTCCTCCTTCCCTTCCCCCTCCTCCTTCCCTTCCCCCTCCTCCTTTCCTTCCCCCTCCTCCCTTCCTTCTCCCCCTCCTCCTTCCCTTCCCCTTCTTCCTTTCCTTCCCCCTCCTCCCTTCCTTCTCCCCCTCCTCCTTTCCTTCTCCCCTCCTCCCTTCCTTCTCCCCTCCTCCCTTCCTTCTCCCCCTCCTCCTTTCCTTCCCCCTCCTGCCTTCCTTCCCCCTCCAGTTTTCTCTTCCCACTGTTGTGGGCGGGGCTCCAGCGCTGATCCCACCGGGACACCTGGACAGGCATTGTCTGTGACAACGGTGGCATTGGAAGGCCCTGGCAGGTGAACGCCCAGCCTCCCACCCGCCAAGTCGTCACACTCCCCATGCACAAACTCTGCGGAAAGCAGGCCAGGGAGCGCAGCTCACTGTCTTCCCCCCCACCAGCAGCCCCAGCCTGGCCACATTGCAGCCGCAGCAGAGGACACCATGAGCCAACGGGGGCTTATTCCCACCCTCGGCGGTCCCAGCGGGCTCAGCAAGGGAGAGCAGACTTCTGGAGTCACGGGGCCTCGCTGCCTCCGCAGAAAGTGGCACTGGTGCTGGGGGAAGCAGGAGGCGGCCGGCCCTGAGGCCCATGGGCTGAAGGCTCAGGCCTCACAGGGCCCCACCCGCGGGGGACCCAGGCTAGGCCAACCCACCCGTGGCAGACCCTACCATCCCTGGCGAGTTAGGGGTCTGGAAGGCCGGGTGGAGCTTGGTCAACAGCTCGGGCTCCTCGCCCTGGGCCCCACTTTTCCCGGAGGCCTCGGGGGCACCCAGCGGGTAGGCCTCCCGGGCCCGGCCGGTCCTAGAGCAGGTGAGGAAGGCCAGGCAGGCCCCGCGGAGGCGGGCCAGGTCCCGGTGGGTGGTCTCGCTGACGAAGCAGTAGAGCACCGGGTCGGCGACGCAGTTGAAGCTGGTGAGCAGGAGGGAGAAGTGGTAGGCGTTGAAGACGCCCTTGGCGAAGTCGCAGCTGGCCTCCCAGACGCTGCGCACCAGCAGCAGCACGTGGTAGGGCAGGAAGCAGGCCAGGAAGATGACCACGGTGCTGAGCACCAGCCGCTGGATCTGGTCCTTGCGGCTCTTCTGGGTGCCGTGGCTCCGGCGCACGGCGCGCAGGATGCCCTGGTAGGACGCCAGCAGCAGGCAGATGGGGAAGAGGAAGCCCACCAGGAAGCGGTAGTAGTTGATGGCGCGCTGCCATGCCTGGATGGGGTAGTGCTCAAAGCACACGCGGTGCTGGTCCTCGTCCTCGATGACCTCCTCGTGCATCAGGAAGTAGATGCTGGTCAGCAGCTCCTTGGCCCAGATGACCACGCTGACGCCGACGGCCGCCTTCAGGGTCCGGAACTGGTGGAAGCGGAAGGGATGGGCCACAGCCAGGTAGCGGTCCACAGAGATGCAGCAGAGGAAGCCCACGCTGATGTAGATGTTCTCGTAGAGGAGGATGCCGCACACCTGACAGGACAGGTCGCCGTGAGACCAGTTGTCGTGCTGCAGCACGTACTGCAGCCAGAAGGGCAGCGAGCAGATGTAGAAGAGGTCGGCCACCGTCAGGTTGCACAGGTACACGCCCAGCTCGTTCCGGGCCTTGATCTGCAGGTAGCCGAAGTAGAGGGACAGGCAGTTGGCCGGGAAGCCTACCACCAGCACGGTAACATAGACCACCGGGGCCAGCGTCTGGTGGATGGTGTGGTCGATGGTGCAGCTCATGGAGGAGTTGTCTGCAGTGATGTTCCCCATCTTTGGGCCTGACGGGGCCACACTCCTCATGGGCTCAGGGACTGGGCCTGTCTCTCCACTGCCATCCTGTTTATAGAAGGTGGTTCAAGTTCTACCAAGGGCTGGGCATCGCTGGTGGTGGGCAAGACCCTGAAAGTCAGAGGCAGGAAAGGCTTATAATAGTAGCTAACATGTATGTAGCACCTACTGTGTGTCAGGCACCGTTCTAAATTCTTTGCTCATTTAATTTAGAGGCTGTAATCCCAGCACTTTGGGAGGCCGAGACGGGCGGATCACGAGGTCAGGAGATCGAGACCATCCTGGCTAACACGGTGAAACCCCGTCTCTACTAAAAAAATACAAAAAACTAGCCGGGCAAGGTGGCGGGCGCCTGTAGTCCCAGCTACTCGGGAGGCTGAGGCAGGAGAATGGCGTGAACCCGGGAGGCGGAGCTTGCAGTGAGCTGAGATCTGGCCACTGCACTCCAGCCTGGGCGACAGAGCGAGACTCTGTCTCAAAAAAAAAAAAAAAGAAGGTGTACTAGCCCACCAACTCCAATTCAACTACAGTATCTGAATGGTCAGACATGATGGCTCACACCTGTAAGCCCAGCACTTTGGGAGGTGGAAGGATCACTCGAGCTCAAGAGTTCAAGACCAGACTGGGCAACATGGCAAGCCCTTGTCTCTATAAATAAATAACTAAATAACAAGAAGAATAGATCTGAATGGGAGCCCCAGGTGCGGTGGCTCACATCTGTAATCCCAGCACTTTGGGAAGCCAAGGTGGGCGGATCACTTGAGGTCAGGAGTTCGAGACCAGCCTGGCCAATATGGCAAAAATCCGTCTCTACTAAAAATACAAAAATTAGCTGGGCATGGTGGCAGACACCTGTAATCCCAACTACTCGGGAGGCTGAGGCAGGGGATTCACTTGAACCTGGGAGGCAGAGGTTGCAGTGAGCCAAGATCGTGCCACTATACTCCAGCCTGGGTGATAGGAGGAGACTCTGTCTCAATTAAAAAAAAAAAAAAAAGAATATATCCGAATGGGTCACATACCAAGCCACTATAGGGTAGTTTACATCTCCCCTCCCCATTCCCTGGCTTTGCCTATTTATTCCCCATCCTTTATATATTTTCACGCTCCCTTGCTGTAGCAAGTAAGGCTGGAGGTTCTTTTTTTTTTTTTTTTTTTTTTTTTGAGATGGAGTCTAACTCTGTCGCCCAGGCTGGAGTGCAGTGAAGGCTGGAGGTTCTTATGAGCATGTACCCACCCTGCGCCTGCTCTCTCAGGGAGACATGGGACAAAGATCAATTCTAACCCACACGCGACAGCACCGGCCACCCTCCTCATCTACAGCAATAGGCGGCATTCACATTTGTCCTATTTGCTCACAGGAATGTACTACTTAGGTCCATTTACACTGAGGCCACCGTCCCTCATGGGGGCCTCTCCAGAAGAGGCCCAACCTTGTCCACATTTTACCGCGTCCTGGCAAGAAACAAAAGCAGTTTCCCACAAGCACAGCCTGCACTCCTGGGTGCTCACCCAGCAGGAGCTACCTCTCCTCTCCTCCATGGAGCTCCGGGAAAGCTCCGGGCCAAGGCCCCAGGACGTGAGCGCCAGGCCAGCCAGGTAGAGACTGTGCAAGTCACTTACCTTGTCTCAGCCTAGGTTTCCTCACCTGTCAAACGGAGATAAAAACACCTGCCCTTGGGGGTTAGTATCAGGGCCACATCAAATAATGGGTATGCAAACAGGGCATTGTTTTTCCAGGAGCAAAGAGGAGGAGTAAGAGATTATAATCTTATTGGAATCAGTGAAAAGTTCCTATTTATTGGCCAGATGCAGTGGGCTCACACCCGTAATCCTAGCATTTTGGGAGGCTGAGGTGGGCAGATCACTTAAGGTCAAGAGTTTGAGACCAGCCTGGCCAACATGGCAAAACTCTGTCTCTACTGAAAATTAGTAAGGCATGCTGGCGGGCTCCTGTAATCCCAGCTACTCAGGAGGCTAAGGCACGAGAACCGCTTGAACCTGGGAGGCAGAGCACGCGGTGAGTCGAGATCGCACCACTGCGCTCCAGCCTGGGTGACAGAGTGAGACTGCATCTCAAAAAAAAGAAGTTCTTATTATTGAGAATTTAACAAAGACGATTCCAGATATTTGAATAAGTTTGAGCAAGATAGAATACAATGTTTTGGTGGGGCGCAGTGGCTCACACTTGTAATCCCAGCACTTTGAGAGGAAGAGGCAGGTGGATCACCTGAGGTCAGGAGTTCGAGGCCAGCCCGGCCAACATGGCAAAACCCCGTCTCTACTGAAAATTCAAAAATTAGCCAGGTGTTGTGGCGGGCACCTGTAGTCCCAGCTACTCAGGAGGCTGAGGCATGAGAATCACTTTAACCCGGGAGGCAGAGGTTGCAGTGAGCTGAGATCATGCCACTGCACCCCAGCCTGGGTAACAGAGCAAGACTCCGTCTCAAAAACAAAAACAAAAAAACTTCTTGGATGAATAGGTGAACGACACTTCCCATCTTCCAGGTGAGGAAACTGCGGTTCTAAAGGGCAAGTGACTTGCCTGAAGCCAGCCTGAGGAAGGAAGAAGCGTTGCTGCTAGAATCCAGGTCTTCTTGCTCCACATCCCACCTCCCTGCCACATACAGTCTCTGCCTGAGACTCAGCTCCCAACCTCTCAGTTCCCAGAAAACAGGGACTCCCAGTCGCTGACTCACCTCTTCCGTCCTCTTCAGGGCACTGGCCTAGAATTCCAGTGATGGTGGTGGAGGGAGGTGCTTCGTGTTTTTGTTGTGGTAAAATACATGTAAAATAACATTTACCGGCCGGGCGCGGTGGCTCAAGCCTGTAATCCCAGCACTTTGGGAGGCCGAGATGGGCGGATCACGAGGTCAGGAGATCGAGACCATCCTGGCTAACCCGGTGAAACCCCGTCTCTACTAAAAAATACAAAAAATAGCCGGGCGAGGTGGCAGCGCCTGTAGTCCCAGCTACTCGGGAGGCTGAGGCCGGAGAATGGCGTGAACCCGGGAGGCGGAGCTTGTAGTGAGCTGAGATCCGGCCACTGCACTCCAGCCTGGGCGACAGCGCGAGACTCCGTCTCAAAAAAAAAAAAAAAATAAAATAACATTTACCATTTTAGCCACTTTTTTTTTTTTTTTTTGAGACGGTATTTCACTCTTGTTACCCAGGCTGGAGTGCCATGGCACGATCTCGGGTCACCGCAACCTCTGCCTCCCAGATTCCAGTGATTCTCCTGCCTCAGCCTCCCAAGTAGCTGGGATTACAGGCATGCGCCAACATGCCCGGCTAATTTTGTCATTTTAGTAGAGACGGGGTTTCACCATGTTGGTCAGGCTGGTATCAAACTCCCCATCTCAGGTGAGTTGTATCCATTAAATAATAACTCCCCAGCCCCTAGCAACCACCATTTCTGTCTCTATGAACTTGACTATTCTAGGTACCTCATATAAATGGAATCAGACAGTATTTGTCCTTTTGTGTCTGGCTTATTTGATGTAGTATAATGTCTTCAAGATTCATCCATGTTGTAGCACACGTCAGAATTTTCTGCCTTTTTAAGGCTGAATAATAGTCCACGGTATGCACAGCCCACATTTGGTTTATCCATGCATTGATGGACATTGGAATTGTTTTTACCTTTTGGCTATTGTGAATAAAGCTGCTATAAACAAGAGTGTACCAAGATCTGTTCAAGTTCCCACTTTCAGTTCTTTTGGGTACATAATCAGAATTGGTACTGCTGGATCATATGTTAGTTCTATTTTTAATTTTTTGAGGAACTGCCCTACCATTTTCCGCAGTGGCTGCACCGTCTTACATTTCCACCGGCCATGCACAACTGTGGGTTTTGGGTTTGTTTGTTTGTTTGTTTGTTTTCATTTGTATGTTTTGGTGGTAAGAAAAAGGGGGGAAGGAACAGCTGAAGTCCATGATCCCAAAACTCTGCCCAGAGCCCAGTGAATCAGAATTCGGCCCTAGTCACCTTCTCTTGTCAGTCCGCCTGTCCCTGAATGCAAGCTCACACCTGTGGGGCCAAGTGCTTTGCCAGGCTTACATATAAGGAAATCCACAGAAGCTCATGTCCCCGAATGGTCCCCAAGGCACCTATCCAGGGCTGTTCCTCTTTCTGAATTTACTTCAGGTTCTCCACAGTCCACACAAGATCCACCCACAGGAAGATAAAATCCATTCACAAAAGCACAGGCCCCCAGGCTCCCCCCAAACGGCAAATGAAGCCCCCATGAAAGCACAACCAGTCATCTTGGAAATTCACTGAGTGTCATCAGGCTATGGTTTACGAGTGGTGGGTGTATATACGTGTAGGGTGGTGCTTCCTCTTCCCTAGGCCAACAATAAGCTAATTCTGGCAACCAAAGTCAGAAACATTCAAGCCTACAGAACAAAGAAGAAACATTTACTGCGTTTAGATGAAAGCACCTCCTACGTTTATTTTGGAGAGAAAAGAGGGTTTTGGTATTCTAACGCTGCAGTGCTTGAACTTAGGTGCATCAGAATCCCCTGGGGAATTTGTTATGACAGATCGCTAAGCCTCACCTCCAGAGTTTCAGACACAGTGAGTCTGGGCTGGGACTCAGGAATTTTACATTTCAAACAAGCTGCCAGGTGATGTGGATGCTGCCAACCCATGGACCACATTTTGAGTAGCAAGGCGCTAGGACAGTCTGGAAGGTCCAGGGTTCAGCTCTTGAGTACATGCCCTACAAGAGCTCCCAAGGCAGGGAAACAGAGGAAGCTGGCAGGGGAGTGTGATCCAGCGGGACCTTGTGGGCACAACCAGGTCACAGCCCTTGGGATGTCTCCCGGCTGATTCAAGGCCCGAAGAAAAAGCCATTAAACCTGAGCACTTACACCTTTTATTTGCAAAATACTTTACAGTTTACAGAGCTTTTCACCTCTGTTCTCTTGTCCAATTTTAAAAACAGCCATTTAGAGATGTGTCCATTTTAGAGATGAGAAAACCGAGGTCAGACAGATGAAGCAGCTTGAACTATCCAGTACCCTGGCTTTCACTGCACAAGTGTGTGTAGAGCATCTCCGATGTTCACAGCACCAAGCTAGACATGGGGGACCTAGAAGTCCACAAGAAATGGGCCAGGTGTGATGGCTCACCCCTGTAATCTCAGCACTAGCTGAGGTGAGAGGATCGCTTGAGCCTAGAGGTTCAAGACCAGCCTGGGCAACATAGCGAGACTCTGTCCCTACATAAAATTTACAAATTAGCCAGCTGTGGTGGTGCACACCTATAGTCCCAGCTAATCAGAAGGCTGAAGCAGGAGGATCGCTTGAGCCCAGGAGGTCGAGGCCACAGTGAGCCATGTTCATGCCACTGTGCTCCAGCCTGGGTGACAGAGTGAGACTCCCCCATCTCAAAACAAACAAAATGCAAGAAATGGCTCCCAGTTTCAAGGAACCTCCAAGCTCGAAAGACAGGAATGTCCCATGCACAAATTACTAGCATGCAAGGCAGTGTATGGCAGGTGCAGTGGGCAGCTCTCCCACACACATTCAACACTGGTTTGCCCTTTTCACTCCCTGTGGGATGGCTGCTTCTCCGTGGTTTCAACCCCACCTACACTCTGATGACTCCCAGGTCTCTCCCAGGATGGAGGCATAACCAGCTTCCTGCCATTCACAGGACACGCTCAGTGAGGCCCACGCTGGGTCCATCATTTTCTCCACTGGTCTGTTCTTGGAAGGGGCATCTTCACCTGCCCAATCATTTATGTCAAAAAATGGCTGGCCTTCAGCTTTCACCCACATCTCATCCACAGCATCCAGTTAATTTCCAAGTTCTACCACTTTCAACTCCTAAGTATTTCCCACATCCATCTCCTCCTCTTCAGCTCTCTTGTCAGCACCCTAGATGGGCTTGGTCAAGAGCTCCTTCCCAGAGTCAGTGGAACAGCCTCCTCTTGGGCTGCTTCCTGTCTCCATCTTACCATCCTCAAAGCCATCCTCTAAACAGAAATCTGAGCCAGTCACACCCTGCGGCAAAGACTTCCATGGTTCTCCAATCATCCACTCATGCATCCATCATCCAGCCATTCACGCATCCATCCAGCCATCCATCCATCCATCCATCCACCCACCCACCCAAGTATTCATTCATACAACAAATACTCACCGAGTATCTATTATACAGAAGGCACAACACTAGACACTGGCCCCTAGTAACAAGTGGCTTTTAGTCTTAAGGGGGAGGAGAGAGGACAAGTGAAACAAGCTCACAAAGAGAGTGCAGGATTTTGTGAGGGTTCATGGGTGAGGACCTCACCCTGTCAGGAAAGGCCTTCCTGAGCATCGGCAGTTACAGTAAGATCAGGAGAAAGAGGAAGCGTTGCCCAAGCAGAGGAGAGTTTCTACCTGTGGAAAATGTGTGGAAACAGCCGAAATGCAAGAGGAAGAGAAGGGGCAGCTCTGCGGAATTGAAAGTAGACTGGATCTAAATATGAGGTAGGCAAGGCGAGAGAGGAAACGGCTGTAGAACTGGCGAGTGATTACAAGCGAGGTGGGGAACAACCAGGGGCCAATCGGAGATTTTTCTTGGTGCCTGGTCCTTATAACCTCCCCAAAATTATTTGCTGGATGGATGGTGGAGAGGTGGGTGGGTGAATGAGTAAATGGAGGGATGGGGTAGCCAGATAGATGGATGACTGGATGCCTGGACAGATGGACATATGGGCAGCTGGAGAGGTGAGTGGATAGATGGGTGGGTGGATGGATAAGTGGATGGGTGAATGTATAAAGGGATGCATGGGTGAGGGGTAGAGGGATAGCGGGATGAGTGAATGGGTGGACAGGTGGATGTATGGGTGGGTGGATAGGTGAGTTGATGGAAGGGTGGGTGGGTGGATAAGTGGGTGGGTGAATGTGTAAATGGATGCACGGGTGAGGGGAAGATATGGATAGATGGATGAGGAAATGGGTGGCAGATGGATTATGGGTGGATGGATAGGTGAGTAGGTGAGTAAGTGGATAGGTAACTGGTGGGGGGTTGAGGCTGGGTGCTGGGACAGTGGGGGTATCATTAATAGAAACAGGAAAGTGAGGAGGAGGAATGACCGTGGTCCCCTCTCTGCTCAGGCTGCCTGAGCTGGTCTGAGGGTCCTGATTTTTCACCAGTGCCTTCCCTTCTACCGTTCCCTGAGGACAGGCACCCTCAGATGGAAACTCCGACTTGCCCTCTACCTCATCTCTACAGGAACCTTGCTCCTCGAAAATGAAAGAACACAGTGGATACAAAAAATATTTCATAAATGGAAAAACATAGATATCTAGAAGAACTAAGCCACGTCTGTCGAGGGCCCTGCACTTGCCAGGCAAGTTTCTGAATGTCTGTTCTCTCTTTCACCACCACTCTCATCAGCACCCGCTTTACAGATGAAGAAACTGAGGCTCAGAGAGATGAACCAACCTGCTGAAGACTCCGCAGCTGAGATGCGGCAGGCCAGGTCTGGAACTCGGATTGGTCCACACTTTCCTTGATGCCGTGCTGACTATTATGATCATCCTGGAACCACCACCCTCAAGCAGCCAGCTCAGCCAAGCTCCAGTCCTCACAGATGCTGCAGCAATGGCCACCAGGCTTGGTCCGGGACTGACCCCCTTCACCTCGACTACGCTTTAGCACGTCAACCATGTTTTCAACGCCCACTGAGGAAAACCAGCCATGTGTCCAGTCCGTGGTTTGGGAGGGCATTGGGGAAAAGAATCAAAATAACACTTTATTACCCAGCTAAGAAATTGAGAAAAACTATAGAGTGACTCAACGCCTGGAAGCAAATCTTTAGCAAATGCAAATCAGCATAGAGGCCTCTGAGGACTTCAATGACCAAGAGAAATTAAGCTCCCAACAGGAAGGAAAGGCCTCTCTGACTAAGCTAGGAGTCTCGTGCATGTCCCAAGTCAGAAGGCAGAGGTGCCTACCTGCTGGATTCCAGCTAGCACATAAATAATGATCTAACTCGCTCCCCCTTCCGTGAGGCACACACCGGCACGCACAGACAGTTACTCATGGTGCCAGGGCTGCTCACGGAGCCCCAAACCCACAAGAGCTGGGGAGTTTCCCGAGGGCCCAGCTTCCTTTTCCTTCAGTTGGCCAAACCACTGCATGCTTTAAACAAGACTGTTTCATTTTCTGAAAGTGCTTTATTTTTCCCTCTGAGGACGGGAAAAAATCAGGATGCATTTTTCCTTAGTCCCCATTTCCCCCCAGATCGCCTCACTCCAGCAACCGTGTGGACCATAGCATCTGACTTCTAGAACCCCTGTCACTGTTTCAAAGGTCAGTCCCATCTGGGCTCACAAAGTCCCTGTGAGTCAGGTGGGGCTGGCATTGCTAAGCCATTTCTGAGAACCTGAAGCCCAGAGAGGCTAAAGCAGGGAGGCTCAAACTCACACAGTTAGTTGGGGTGGATCTGAATCCAGAACCCAGGTGTCTAGGCACCAGCTTGCTGCCTTTGAACTTTCTGGATCACAAGCAATAGCAAGAAATACACCTGACATCATGACCCAGCACACAGGGACACACACACCCCCACACATCTGTGCAAAGCAACAAACTTCCCCAAAGCAATACTTACCCTACTTCTTGCCACGCACTCTGATCATTTCTATTCTATTTCAATTTTTAAAATGCAGGTCATGAGTTACGAAGTTGATTTACTGACCCATGAATGGGTCACAACCCGCAGTTTGGAAACAGCTTGATGGACCCCCACCTGTGCTTTCCAGCTTCTCCTAGAGCCTCAGGGCCCCAGGAAGGCGGTGTGGTCTCTGAAGACAGGTGAGGAGCAGACAGCTGCTGAAATCAGGACGGAGGGAGTCCTCTGAGGGGGGAGTCTGAAACGAGTCCTCTCTGACTCTGCCTGCCTCAGCTGGGCTCTGCCCTCAAACCTCAAACAGCTGGGCTTCCTGCAGAGGCTCTGCAGGAGCCTGGGCACCCTTGCAACCACGACCCCAGCTCTCCCTCCAGCGACTTCCCGCAGCCTGAACCTCCCAGCTCCGGCTAGAAAATCCCCAGCCGGAGGCTGCCCATTCCCGAGCTGAGGCAGAATCATGTGAACTCCAATCTGGTGTCAGGCTGGGCGGTTGCCGAGGAACCACTCGCCAGCCAGAGGCTGAGGGCGGCGGAATGGCTCTCTCCACGCATCCTCCTCTGCTCTCCACGCAACCCAGTCAGTGAGCAGCCTCACCGGGAATGTGAAAGCCTGAGCTAGGGGCGGGTGCCCTCAGGACTGCGGTGGGGGGATACAGGAGGAGGGGGTGGGCTAATTCTAGCCACCTTTCAGCACCTACAGGATACCAGGATCCAGGCAAGGGCGGGGGAAGCTGTCAACATCTGGGTCACTGGGGCTCAACCCTGGCCACGTGCATGAGAACATACCTGGGAGCCTATAAAAAAAAAAACAATGCCCGAGCCCCACCCAAGGCTGGTTAAATCATGCTCCCAAGTGAGGTGCCAGCATCAATGGCTTTAAAGCTCCCTGGACTGTTCTAAAGTGCAGTGAAGGTGGGGAACCATGGATGTGGTGAAGCAGGTAGGATCCTGTTTGGCAGAGCAGCAGAGTGAAGGCCATGGAGCCAAGGCTCTGGGCATGAGTAAGGATAGGGTGAGCATCAATGTTTGCAACTGTGTCAGTCCCCAGAGCAGGAACCAAGCCCGGGGCTCTGGCCGCGGGGGGTCTTCTGGCTCTCAGGAGCACTTACTAAACTCCCTCACACACATAACACAGAGGATGGAAAGGCCCAGCATTTTGGCGCAACCACCTCCCTCCAAGGCAGGCTCCTTGGAAGCTAATTATAAGCTACAATGCCAGAGCCAGGAAGCCAACAGACACACGGTGCATGGGGCCACTGGGGGCGCGAGTCCTTCCTGCCGGAAGCGGCCACAGCCCTGTGCTAGGTCCCTGATCTGGGGACTAACACAGTTTAAAACATGCCCATCTTATTCATGCCAAGAGCCTTGGCTCCACTCCCCTTGCTTTGCGGTAGGGGGTCTAAGGAAATCCCCTTCAGTGGAGCCTGGGCCTTCCAAGCAAATGCTACCACATAGCAAGCCTTTTAAAAACTATTTCTAGCCAGGCGCAGTGGCTCACCCCTGTAATCCCAGCACTTTGGGAGGCCAAGGCAGGTGGATCACCTGAGGTCAGGAGTCGGAGACCAGCCTCGCCAACATGGTGAAACCCCGTCTCTACTAAAAACACAAAAATTTCCTGGGGGTGGTGGCATGTGCCTGTAATCCCAGCTACTTGGGAGGCTGAGGCAGGAGAATCACTTGAACCTGGGAGGTGGAGGTTGCAGTGAGCCGAGATTGCGCCACTGTACTCCAGCCTGGGCGACAAAAGCAAAACTCTGTCTCAAAAAAAAGAAAAAAAAGTTCCCTATGTCAGTTGCTTCTTGTAGGCCTTATGTTACAAGCAAAAGCTTCAACTTGGTGTGGTGCAGTAGTGTGCATTTGGACACACGTGCTATTTCTGAGTTTCGGAAATGTGGCTGGCTTTCCCTGATGTCATATAGGAGGACTCGGGGGTTAGGAGCACAGAACTGACTGAGCAGTGACTGCCTGGCTTACCCCAGGACACGACCTGCCAGAGAGAGCACCTCTGGCCCTCTACAGGGTGACCCGGCCTAACAGGGTGTGCACACGCAGGCCGTCTACACCATCATCGTCTATACCTGCAGGAACCACTAATGGCATGGTGTCCCGGCCCACCTCCAGCACCGCCAGGGGCCAGCAAGCTGCCCCAGCCCCTCTGCGAGCACCACGTGCCCTACTGCACCTGGAGGAAGGACCATGCCTTTGGGATGAAGAAGGAGGGGTGAAACTTTCTTTGGTTTTACTCAAATCGGCTGAGCCCGGGTCTTTGTGAAATGCTAGCTCAGTAAGAGAAAAAAGAACCCACGTTCTCTCATGTGCCTGGCCCTCGAGGGGTTAGGAAAGAGCCTGGAGTGGCTCGCTACCAAGAGCTGCCTTTACCATTTCCCCAGCATTTGCTTTTTGCACTAGGTGCTGTGCTAAGCACCTTCCCGATCCTTTGTTTAATCCTTACATCAACTCTGTGTGGCAGGGATTATCCTGTTGCCCAGGCTGGAGTGCAGTGGTACGACCTCAGCTCACTGCAACCTCTGCCTCCTGGGTTCAAGCAATTTTCCTGCCTCAACCTCCCAAGTAACTGGGATTACAGGCATGCACCACCCGGCTAATTTTTTTTTTTTTTTTTTTGAGATTCACTCTTGTTGCCAAGTCTGGAGTGCAATGGCGTGATCTCGGCTCATGGCAACTTCTGCCTCCCGGGTTCAAGCGATTCTCCTGCCTCAGCCTCCTGAGTAGCTGGGATTACAGGCATTTACCACTATGCCTGGCTAATTTTGTATTTTTAGTACAGATGGGGTTTCTCCATGTTGGTCAGGCTGGTCTTGAACTCCCGACCTCAGGTGATCTGCCTGCCTTGGCCTCCCAAAGTGCTAGGATTACAGGCGTGAGCCACCATGCCTGGCCCTAATTTTTGTATTTTTAGTAGAGATGGGGTTTTGCCATGTTGGCCAGGCTGGTCTCGAACTCCTGGCCTCAAGTGATCCACCTGTCTTGGCTTCCCAAAGTGCTGAGATTACAGGTTTGAGCCACTGCACATGGCCAAAACAACATCCATTTCTTATCTTGCAGTTCTAGAGGTCAAAAGCATGACGTGGATCTTACTGGCTAAAATCAAAACTGCAGTCTGCAGGGCTGCATTCTTTCTTAAGGCTCTAAAATCCATTTCCTTGTCTTTTCCAGCTTTTAGAGGCTTCTAGCATTCCTTGGCTTGTGGCATCTTCCAACTTCAAAGCCTACAGCAGTCGACTGAGTCCTTCTCACATCACATCTCCTCCTCTGACCCTCACGTACCCTCTTCCACTTTGAAGGGTCCTTCCTTGTGACAATGCTGGATCATCTCCTTACTTTAAGGTCAGCTGATTAGGAGTCTTAACTCCACCTGCTGCCTTAATCCCCGTTTGCCATGTAAGGTAACGCAGTCACAGGTTCCGGGGATTAGGAACTGGACCTCTTTAGGGAGGGCATTATTCTGCCTCCCACACCCACCATGTGATACTTACTTAAAACCCTATATAGTGCTGGCTGGGTGAGGTGACTCATGCCTATAATCCCAGTACTTCAGGAGGCTGAGACAGGCAGATTGCTTGAACTCAGGGGTTTGAGACGAACCCGGGCAAGCTGGCGAAACCCCGTCTCTACAAAAAATACAAAAAATTGGTGGGTGCGGTGGCATGTGCCTGTAGTCCCAGCTACTCAGGAGGCTGAGGCTGGGGAATTGCTTGAGCCCAGAAGGCGGAGGTTGCAGTGAGCTGAGATCACACTTGGGCGACTGGAATGAAACCACGTCTCGAGCGAAACAAAACGAAACAAAAACCCTGTACAGTGCTGCTTCTCAAACGTTAGTGTGCATGTGTTATACATCTCCCAGGAATCTTGTTAGCGTAGCTTTTGGTTCAGTTCAGTAGGTCTGGGGTACGGTCTGAGATTCTGCCCTTCTAACATGAACTGAGGACCACCTTTATCTCTGGTATCCCCACGGCAATTGCTATAATGCTGCACAAGTGTTTGGGCTAAATAAATACTTGATAATGAAAAGGGCCAGGCATGGTGGCTCACACCTGTAATTCCAGCACTTTGGGAGGTCAAGGCAGGAGGATTGATCGCTTGAAGCCAGGAGTTTGAGACCAACCTGGGCAAAAAAGTGAGACTCTGTCTGTACAAAAATTTTAAATATTAGCTGGTTGTGGTGGCCCACACCTGTAGTCCCAGCTAGTCGGGAGGCTAAGGTGGGAGGATCCCTTGAGCCTGAAAGTTTGAGGCTGTAGTGTCCAGCATAGGCAACAGAGAAAGACCCAAAGGAAGGAAGGGAGGAAGGAAGGAAGGGAGGGAGGGGAGGGGAGGAGGGGAGGAAGGAAGGAAGGAAAGAAGGAAGAGAAAAGGAGGGAGGGAGGAAGGGAGGGAGGGGAGGCGAGGGGAGGATGGGAGGAAGGAAGGAAGGAAAGAAGGAAGAGAAAAGGAGGGAGGGAGGGAGGGAGGGAGGGAGGGAGGAAGGAAGGAAGGAAGGAAGGAAGGAAAAGTTGAGCTCTGAGTGTTTTTATCACTGTGGTACAAGGGAGCTGGGATAAGGGCTCCTCACACACGCTTCACACAGAACGAAGGTGGCCTGAGGTTGTGAATGACAAATGGGTGCTCAGCAAGGGGATGCAGGGTGGGTGCTCACCTGTCTGGAGCTGCCCATATATACAAGGCATTGAGCTTTCCATAGGCTGCCTTGATGCCTCACAGCAACCCGCCAGGTAAATATCATCCCAGTTTTATCACTGAAAGCTCAGGGCTATCCAAGACCAAGGGTCACACAGCTGGCAAGCAAGCAGCAGGGCTGGGATTCAATTCAATGTCCGAATTCACTGTGTTTTCATTTTTAATTAATTAATTAATTTTTAGAGATGGGGTCCCTATTCTATCACCCAGGCTGGAGTGTAGTGGTGCGATCATAGCTCACTGCAGCCTCAAAAATCTGGGTTCAGGCAATCCTCCCTCCTCAGCCTCCCCAGTAGCTGGGACTCAGGTATGGGCCATCATGCCCAGCTCATTGTATTTTTTAAAAAAAAATTTAGTGTATGCAACAGATTGGTTTCACCATTGTATTTATTTTTATTTATTTATTTATTTTTTGAAACAAGTCTCCCTCTGTTGCCCAGGCTGGAGTGCAGTGGCACGATCTTGGCTCACTGCAACCACCACCTCCCGAGTTCAAGCGATTCTTGTGCCTCAGCCTCCCAAGTAGCTGGGATTACAGGCGCACACCACCACACCTGGCTAATTTTTGCATTTTTAGTAGAGACAAGGTCTCACCATGTGGCTTATGCTTGTCTCAAATTTCTGAGCTCAAGCCATCCGCCCACCTTGGCCTCCCAAAGTGCTGGGATTATAGGCATGAGCCACCACACCTGGTCCATCATTGTATTTTAATATTTACCAATGTAACGCATGGAAATATGTATGACTATTGGTTAATGCTTGTCTTCTCCTTTACACAGGAAGCTGCCTGGGGAAGGAGGAGCTGGATCTATTTCGTTCTTTGCTAGGGACCGTGCACACCAAAAACATGCTGAATGTTTGGGTGAATAAATGAATCTAAATTCCACTTCTTCCTGTAGCCTGCTGGGAAGACCAGCGTGGCTAAAATTGAAGTCAGAAGCTAACAATCTGAGGGAAACAGTCAGGATATAGGATGAGGCAACAAGAAGAGGGTTGGTTTGGACTCTCAGAGTGTGAGTGGGTGGCCTTAAGCGGAAGTGCATTTCCACGAAGGCCTGGTGCTGAACTGGGGACTTCCAGCCAGGAGGGCCTGTGGTCTGAGAAGGTCTGAGCTGCCTGGGGCATGTCTCCTGTCTGCAGCTGCAGCACAGACCACAGACCTGGAAGTTGCCATGGCAATCCCTGGGGCCTGCTGCCCCCACTGCCTGCAGAGCGCCCAGCCTATCAATTAGTAACCTAATAATGTATGACAACAGTCACTCCAAACACACAGGAAGCAGCCCTCTTGAAAAACAAACGACTTCTCCAGCAACTCGAGAGCTTCGAAGATGCTCATTACACTCAACCCCGGGCCACCCGCTCAAATCTATTTTCTTGAATCCAAATTGCTCTCTCATTGGCTTCTCCCTCTTGTTTTGAAGGCCCAGGGTTGACAAAGCTGGGGACTGAAGCCTCAGAGGTTCCAGGGCTAGAGAGGCCACTGGGTAGGATGCCTGCTCCCTCAGCCCTGTGTCAGGTCCAGCGATACTGATTCTGACCAAAATAGACTGTGCGTGATAAGGCCCATGTCTCTGTCTCTGCAGGTCCTCTCCTGGGAGAAACACTTCAACTTTTGCAAAAGATTAATTCATCACCATGGCGCCCAGAAAAAAAATGCAAAAGAGAAGACTCAAGTTGTGGCAGACCCAAGGTGGCTGCAAACTCTTTGAGATTTTCCTCATTGAGAGGTGGGGGTCTAAATCCCCTCCCTTGAACCTAGGCAGGCCCTCTGACTGCCTGACCAACAGAATAGGGTGGAAGCAACGCTGTACCAGTTTTTGAGGTTAAGCCTGAAGAGACTGGCAGTTCCCACTTCCTGTCTTTTGGGAATAATTGTTCTTGAAACCTAAGTGCTATGCTGTGAGGAAGCCAAGCAGCCTCGTTGACAGGCCCACACTGAGCGGAACCAAACCCTGGCCAGCAGCTCCTGCTGTGCCCCCAGCTGACAGCCAGGTTTGACTTGTCTTGCATACCAGTATGTCATGTTGGATGAGGATCCCCCAGCCCCAGTAGGGCCATCTCAGCTGATGCTCCAAGGAGCAGAGATGAGCCATCCCCACCGAGCCCTGCCCAAATCACAGATTTGTGAGCAAAATAAATACGTTATTTTAAGCTAATATCTTCGCTCTTTCTTCCCCTCCCTCCCCCTCCTTCCCTCCCTCTCTCCCTCTCTCCCTCCCTTTCTCTTTCTTTCTTTCTTTTTTTTTTAACGGAGTCTCGCTCTGTTACCCAGGCTGGAGTGCAGTGGTGCCATCTCGGCTAACTGCAACCTCCGCCTTCCAGGTTCAAGCGATTCTCCTGCCTCAGCCTCCTGTGTGGCTGGGATTACAGGCATGTACCACCATGCCCAGCAAATTTTTGTATTTTTAGTAGAGACGGGGTTTCACCATGTTGGCCAGGGTGGTCTCCAACTCCTGACCTCAAGTGATCCACCTGCCTCGGCCTCCTAAAGTGCTGGGATCATAGGCATGGGCCACTGCACCCGGTCTAAGCTAATATCTTTAAATATGGTTTGCCATGCAGCAATAGATAACAGAAGCATAAATTATTTGTCCCCCCAAATCACTTTAGGGCCTATCATGTGCTGGATTTATTCATATAATTATTTGATTTCAAATCTTTTCAAATTGTATAACAAGTCTTTGAGGTGTAGGTATTATCATCTCCACTTTCCCTAGGAGATACTAAGACTCAGAAAATTAAAATATCTTGTTTGAGGTCAACCAGCTAGGAAAGACGAAACAGGAATTCTGATGCTAAAGCTCATTCCTCTACCACCATCATCATCATCCTCATCGTGGCTGGTGCCAAGCGCTCCTCCTTCCCTCCAGGGTCTTCAGTCACCAGCCCCTCTTTGGGTCCACCCACTGAAGTCCACCAACCTCTGGACACCACCACACTTTGCATTTGTTTTCTTTGAACCTGTTTTCCACTTCGTTTCCTGTTGGCTGAGTCTTTTCTTCTGACAGTGTGCACCTTACCCAGAAGCGTGTGGTATGATAGTAATAATAAGAGTGGGCAGAACTGACATTCAGAGGGCATTGCAAGGCTTTCAAGGTCGGATTTCACCTGTGCAATCCCATAATCGCCCTACTATGATGCCCATTTCACAGGAAACTCAGAGGCTTAGAAAGAGACAACATGGGCTGGGTGTGGTGGCTCACACCTGCAATTCCAGCACTTTGGGAGGCAGAGACGGGTAAATCACTTGAGGTCAGGAGTTCAAGACCAGCCTGCCAAGGTGGTGAGACCCCGTCTCTACTAAAAATACAAAAATTAGCTGGGCGTGGTGGTGGGCGCCTGTAGTCCCGGTTACTCGGGAGGCTGAGTCAGGGGAATCGCTTGAACCAGGTGGTCGAGGTTGCAATGAGCCAAGATTGCACCACTGCACTCCAGCCTGGACGACAGAGCAAGAATCCATTTAAAAAGAAAAAAAAAAATTGTGACTTGCCCAAGGTAATAACTCCAAAATATGGAAGAGCTGGGATTGGACCTAGACTATCTGGTTCTGGAACTGGGCTGGCAATACAGTCATACAGTCCACAGCATCCTCACTGTCCAGCTCCACTTCCACTGTTGAGCTCAGGAATCTGTTTCCCTCCCTCCTTTTGGAAGCGATCCTGTGTGTGGAGGTGGGGGCAGAGGGATTAAAGCCAAACGTAACTATAGCATCTCAGATTTGCAGACTCTTCAAACCAGCCTCACACCTCAGTGAGGTGACAATGGCTAATATTTCTTATCTCAGTTTTACAGAGGCCCAGCCACAGCAAGTTACCTGCCCAGAACTACACAGCCTCTGGCTCCAACGCAGGGCTCTCTCCCCTGCCTGTGCCCTTTCGCCACCGCAGCCCCTGTTCTCCAGCTGAAGGACCACCTGGACCCTGCTGCCTCGTCGGGCCATTTGCTTGGTGGAGTAGCTGGGGGGGGTGGGGGGCCTGCAACCAGGGACCCCACCGGCGCTGCCCCTGCCGACCAAGCAGTGAGCCAGGGGGTGCTGTCCGGGTCTCAGGGCTGCCCTGAGGGGCCGCGCAGATCTGGGGGACAGAAAGGCCCAAACGGACTCGGAATGGCCGGTGCTGCCAGGCTCTGGGAAATGAAGGGCTCGCGGTGTCTCGCACTTTTTGTGGGGGCGGGAGTAATTACCAGGTGGCCGCGGAGCCAGCCGAGGGGGCGGCTGCTAACCCGGGCGGCGACCGCAGGCGGAGACACCCCGCCCGGGAGAGGGACCCGGCCGCGCCGGCGCTCGCGGACAGACACCCGCGGCCGAGTCTCCCGCCCCCGCCACGCCCCGGCGGCCTCGGCTCGGGGCGCGCCCCCGCCTCGCACGCGCACGCGCCTGCACCCGCACTGGCCCGCCAGGTTCCCGCGCGCTCGCGGGGCCGCTCCGGGGGAGGTGCCGAGACCCGGCCTTGGCCCGCGCGCGGTTTCCGGGGTCCGGCTCGCCGGGGACCCACAGGCTAGGCGAGAGGAAGGGGTCGGCTCGCTGGGACACTTACCTGCGCGGCGCAGGGCTGAGGCGCCGGCCACCGTTACCCCGCGCCCCTCCTCTTGCCAGCGCGCACGCAGATGGCGGGGTGGCCTGGGGACGTCCTTGGGCCCCTTCCTGGGAACGCAGGGCCAAGTTGTGCTCCGATTCCACGGCACCCCCGCGTCGGGCACACGCAGCCCTGAGTGAGGGTCCACGCCCTGCCTTTCAGCCTGACCACAGTCTCTAGGCTCGGCGCCTGCTCCCACTACCATCCTGCCCTGGGGGACAGGGTCTAGAGCACTGCGTGGGGCTCAGAGTGGGCCTGGCTGTAAAAGGACAAGGGTCCTTCTCCAGCCACGTCCACTCCCGGGTGCCCTGGCTATCAGCAGCCCCTCACCACAACCCCAGGGTGAGAAGCCTAGAGAACAGTCCAGGAGTAGCCTTTCTGTCATTTTCCACGTCCGTGTGCCCAGCACACGCAATAAATGAAGTGCGGTGTTGCAGCTCTGGGCCTCTCTGCACCTGCCCTGACCGCAGCCTGGCCAGCCCAGCCTGGGGCTCTGCACTTAGGTTTGCAGCCCCCTGGGTCCCTGCCCGGTGCTCCCCAGAGCCGGAGCCTGCCTGCCACAGGGATGGCTTAGAGGACCTCCTACTGACCTTCTTGATAATTCAAGAAGGCCTTAGTGCCCTCTGCCCCACATGCTCACAGATAATAGTAATAATAGTTCCAGCCCGTATCTATTGAGCTCTGCTGTGTGCCGGGCACTGTTGTAAGTACTTAATCGCATTAACTCATTTGATGTTCAGGGGTGTATGATGTAGATACTATTGTTATTCCCATCTTATACATGGGGGAATGAGGCACAGAGAGGGCAAACAACTTGCCCAAGTTCACACAGGTAGTATGTAGAGGCCTTGGGATTCAAATCCAGGCAGTTGGGTACAGAAGCCCTCTTCCTACCCACTTCCTGTCCCAAACCACCCTTAGCTGTTTCCTTCTGCTTTTTCACAATTGCATATCTTGGTTCCTGTGGCCCTCTCCACTCCAGAGACCTCCTGTTTCCCATCTCTTGAACTCCTGCCTCCGTCTTAAGACCCCAAATCACTTCCCCTAGGGAGCATTCTTGGTTGCCCCAGGTAATGTGTGCTGAACCCCGCTGTGTGCCCTTAGCCCCTTTCCCAGCACTGCACCGCCCCGGGGTTGGTGGCACACAGCTGTCTCTCTACAGGGCCCTTGCTCTCAGCCCAGTTATCCTGCTCAAAGCAGGGTGCCCCCATTCTTATTTATGAAATGAATGTCTGGAACTGTCACTGCAAGAGTCTGCAGAAGCTTAGGCGGTTGTCAGGACAGATGGTTGCAGGTTAGGGACGAAGGGTGATTGGAACTGCAGGCAGAGGAGGTAGAAGGAGAGAGACAGCAAACATCTCACCTTCTGCTAACTCCTCTGGGTGGCTCAGCGCTCCACACGGTGTGACTCAGCCTCTAGGTGAGTCTCCGGAAGGATGGACAGTGGGTAAGAGGACAGAAGGTACCCTGGCAGGGGAAGGCCGGGGAGCAGGAGGAGGGAGAGAGAGGCACAGGGAGTGTGGAGGCAGGGGGATTTGCTTTTCCCACTGGACACTACCCTAGCCACATCCCAGCAGGCTAAGAGGCTGGATAAGCCGCCTCTGCTGGTCTTCATTTTGAAATTCCTCCTTCTTAGAAAGTCCTCACAAATGGAATTTTCTGGATTGACTATTTATGCCATAAAAATTCACATCTGCTTTCTAAAAGTTGCCAAACTGAATGTAGTTGTGAAGAGTTTGGCGTTGAAAGCCAGAGTGTTGGCATTTAAATCCCAGTTGTACTACGCACTAGCAGGGTGACCCTGGACAAGTCTTTTAACCTCTCTGTGCCCGTTTCCTCATCTGTGAAATGGAGACACAACTTCAGAAGAGGGCTAAGATGATTACATGAGTTAAGCCAAGTAAAGCCCTTAGCTCAATGCCCAGCACACATGAGGGTTCAATAGATGTTAACTGTTATTATCACTGTCATCGGACATTCCAAATATCGTCTTATTTGCAGCTCTTATCATTTATCTATCTATTTTTGAAACAGGGTCTCACTTTGTCGTCCCCCAGAGTACAGTGGAGTACAGTGGCAGCTCACTGCAGGTGCAATCACTCTTATCTTTTAAATGCTTCCTGTGTCCTTAGTGCCTGTGCACAATCTCCTTTCATCCCCAGAACAAGTAGTTTTATTCTCTCCATTTCACAGATCAGGAAACTGAGGTTTCATAAATTGCCTGAGGCCACTCAATTCCCAAGTGACTGAGCCAGGACTTGACAGGAGTTCCGACTCTGAAGCTGTTTCTTCCAGTGATTCTGTTCTGCCTCATCTCATCTCTCTAGGAAAGAGGTGGGCTCTTTTTTTTTTTTTTTTTTTTTTTTTTTTTGAGACGGAGTCTCGCTCTGTCGCCCAGGCTGGAGTACAGTGGCCGGATCTCAGCTCACTGCAAGCTCCGCCTCCCGGGTTTATGCCATTCTCCTGCCTCAGCCTCCCGAGTAGCCGGGACTACAGGCGCCCGCCACCTCGCCCGGCTAGTTTTTTGTATTTTTTAGTAGAGACGGGGTTTCACCGTGTTAGCCAGGATGGTCTCGATCTCCTGACCTCGTGATCCGCCCGTCTCGGCCTCCCAAAGTGCTGGGATTACAGGCTTGAGCCACCGCGCCCGGCCGAGGTGGGCTCTTTTAAAGCTCATTGTCAGTTGCCAGATCGAGGACTCTGACTGTCAGGAGTACAGAGCATGCCCTGTAGAAAATATATTACAGAATGAATCCTGCCAGGGCTACCACACTGCACAACCTCAAGGGTGCCGTGCATGCTGTAACCTATCTGGTGGTCCCTGGAGTTGGCACAGTGTGCCAGTACTTGGTGGCCCTGTCTCCCGCCTCTCTTTTTCTTTTCTTTTTTTTTTTTGAGACAGAGTCTCTGTCACCAAGGCTGGAGTGCAGTGGCACGACCTCGGTTCACTGCAACCTCGGCCCCTGGGTTCAAGTAATGTTCATACCTCAGCCTCCTAAGTAGCTGGGATTACAGACGTATGCCACCACGGCCAGCTAATTTTTAGTATTTTTAGTAGAGACAGGGTTTTACCATGTTGGCCAGGTTGGTCTCAAACTCCTGGCCTCAAGTGATCTGCCTGCTTCAGCCTCCCAAAGTGCTGGGATTACAGGCGTGAGCCACCGTGCCCAGCTATGCCTCTCTTTTTCACCCCACATTCTCCGTTTACAGGTGCCTAAACATATCCATTGCCTTTCACAGTCTTGATGCTGTTAAATTAAAACAAACTCACTTTTGATTCGTGTTTCACTTTTTAGAGACAGACAGCATGGCTCTTATTATAGTTACTTAAAGATCTGGAACTGGCCAGTGGAGTCTGAGATGCTTGGGCCATTGCCAAAATACAGACTTGGGCATTTCTGGCCATGCTTTCCCTTAGAAAATGCGGGAGCTGGAGAACCATATAGAAATTCATCATGCTGCTTGCAAAGTCACTTTTGGCTGGGTTTTGCTATGTTTCTTGGTGTCAAGATGTCCAGTCCTTGGCAGAGGCAGCAGAATTTGTTGTTTTGTAAATAAAACCTGGCCTTACAAGCAACAAAACAGCTCACTGATGGTAAATTAAGCACATATTGTCTTCCAGAACCTTCCTGAGCCTAGAGAATGTAAATTATGACCCATGCTCTTGAAATGCTGATTGGAAATGCTGCACTAATAACTGCCTCGCCCACAGAAATTATCTCCCACATTGGGCTGGGCTCCAGAGACATGGTCTGAAATTCACCATCCCCAGTGCCAGTGATGCTTGTATCCATTTCTTCTTTTCCAGTCACTTGTGGTTTTTCTTTTTATCTTGGCATCTGTAAAGGCAGAATCTCTACACAGAGCCTGAGGACAGCTCATTCACTGCATTTCCCCAATGTCAAACCCAGAGTGACACACTGCAGGTGTCCAGAAAATGGAGCCAAAGGAATGTGTGAAAGAGGCTCCTGCACCAGCAATGTGCTGTGCACTTTCTATCCACCTATCCAGATCCAGTCTCCATCCCCCTACTCTAAGGATGATGTCACCCGGCTCCCTGCCTTCCAGCGTCTGCTAGATTTGGGCGATAGGAAGCATTAACTGGAGATCAGAGGATGGGAGGAGAGTGAAGACCCGGGAGTATTTATCCACTCTGCCGGGGTCACTTCAGGTTGGCTGCCTCCCTTGGCTGAAGATGTCAGCTCAGCTCCTGTTGGAGTCCCTCTCCTGCACTTCTCTCTCCCTTCCTCCTGCAAGCCTAGGGCTAGTGAGCTCCCGAGGCATGCCAGTCCCACCGTGTGGCACCATCCCTTAGCCCTGTCCACACCTTTGTGTTAAATTCTTGTCAATTACCCTGCTTGAGGATGCCATCTGCTTCTTGCTGAGTCTGACTGATACAGAAATGGATGCATCAGATACATCCTCACTGCAAACTCATACTAGTGGAAGAATGTGCATATATTTCAGAATGTGCACAGATGATCTACTTTCGAAAATTACTGTTTTTCCACTTCGTTCTTCCAATTAGCACAGCTGGCTAGCCTTAGCGGAAATCTCTCTTTATCCCCTAAACAACAGAATGAGTTCCTACTTCCTCCCTTGGTTCTAGCGCCAGCTCATCTCAATCCCTGCTTAGGCCCAAGCCTTCTCTTGCTGATCCACCCCTGTCCTGTGCTTCCCGTCACCGTGAGCTTTCTAGAGCAGAGCATGTGGCTGCGGAATCAGGTCGGTAACTTTCCTTCTGGAAAATAATTGCCGATGCTGAGTCAAGTTTCAGGACAGTTTCAGGCAGAAAGAGATTGTTTTCTTTCCTAAGAGTTCTTGTTTTTGGCAACAACCACACTCCAACAGGCTTGGGCCTGAGCTGATGAATGGGACAAACTGATGACCACCACAAAGTTGCGTCTGCTCCGATCCAGCTAATCCGAGGGCTCTCAGACAGACTGTGACTAATGGGGACATCTGAGGGCGGAACGTTCGAAGGCCAGGGAGGAACAAGTCTAGACGAAGTGTGAGCACACACATCTGGAGGGCTGGGGAGCCCATGTCACATTCCTGGCTGGACTTTGGACTCCAGGAGGAAGGCTTCAGGTTGGGCTTGCTCAGGCTGAGGCAGTTTGGGAGAGTGGGAGTGCAGGGGACTTGGGCATCTGAATGCCTGGGTTTGAATTGCACATCTGTTGCTTTTTAGCTCTGAGAGCTCTGCCAAGTTATGTAGCCTCCCTGGGCCTTGGTTTCTGCTTCTTTAAAATGGGGTTAACAGTGAAGACTGGTGTAAGAATCACATGTAAAGGTGCTGTCAAGAAATCTGGTTGAAGGCTGGGCACGGTGGCTCATGCCTATAATCTCAGTACCTTGGGAGGCTGAGATGGGAGGATCACTTGAGGCCAGGACTTCAAGAAGAGCTTGGGCAAGACTGTAGCCATAGCCATAGCAAGAATCTGTCTCTATTTTAAAAAGAAGAAGAAAAAAAAAGGAATGGAAATAAATGAATTAAATGGAAGTGTGGTTGACATAGAAACCAGGGTACCAGCCTTGCCAGGTCCAAAAACAACAGGTTTTGCTGGGAAGGCACAAGAGGGGGCTTTGCTGACGGAAGGAGTGTGGCCCAGGCTGGGGCTATTCAGCTCTGTTTAGCCTCTGCCTTGGTTCTCTGCTTAGGGAGAACAGACCCAGTCCTGGCTCCTCCACTTATTGGCTATGTGACCATAAACAAGTGACATTCACTCTGTGCCTTAGTTTCCTGATACGTAAAATGGGAATAATAATAGTACTGGACCAGGCACAATGGCTCATGCTTATAATTCCAGCACATTGGGAGGCCAAGGTGGGCAGATCACTTGAGGCCAGGAGTTCAAGACCAGCCTGGCCAACATGGTGAAACCCTGTCTCTACTAAAAAATAAAAAACTTAGCCAGGCATGGTGGTGCCCACTTGTAATCCCAGCTACTCGGGAGGCTGAGGCAGGACAATCGCTGAACCCAGGAGGTGGAGGTTGCAATGAGCCAAGATCGTGCCACTGCACTCCAGCCTGGGCAACAGAGCAAGACTCTGTCTCAAAAAACAAAAACAAAACAAAACAACAAAAAAACAGTACTGCACAGGCTTGTTGTATTAACTGAGTAAGTATAAAACTCTTAGAACTATACCTGCCCCTAGTAATGCTCAGTTAATAAATGTTAAGCCATCCCTTCTTCCCCTGATGCCCATGGAAGGCTTATGTGTTCCAATCTCATTTAAGGGTGTAGCTTCTTTGTGGCAGTGAGCTGGGTAAATGGTGATTACTTTTCTTTGATTTGCTACGTAAGATTTGCCTCCCGTGGGGTTCATATGACTTGGTGTGTGGATGCTGGGGGAGGACAGGGATGGATTTGAGTGGTATTTGGCACACAGAAACTTTTCCAGCCTTAACTGCCTGGGACGCCCTGAAGAAAACCATTGGCAGCTCTCCCTTCAGCCCTCTTGGATCATGGCTTAGGTTCCTATAATGGGGTGTGGATGGTGTGGGAGGGTGAGAAAGGGCTGAAATGAGAGAGTACTGGCAGAGAATTTGTAGCCTATACAGGGGCCTTACCTAGAAAACCTTGGAGAAAATTCTCCTCCTGATCTGGGCTTCAGGTCTTCTTGGCCTGTTCCAGGCATCTTGAGGGCAATAACGGTGCCAGAGAGGCAATGTAGCCTACAGGCCAGGAAGGTGCATCCTGGACCCCCACTGCCTAGGTTCAAATCCCAGCTCCGCCGCATGCCAAGTTATTTAACCTCTGTTCTTCATCTGTAAAATGACAATGATGGCACCTAACTCAGGGAGTGTTGTGTAATGTGCCCGGAGCAGTAAATGTCAGCTACTAGGAATATTCCACCAGCCAGCATGTCCTGTGACTACAAGGGACAGTTCCTACTGTGGTAGGCAGAACAACAGCCCTCAAAGATGACTGTGGCCTTGGCTGGACACAGGGGCTCATACCTGTAATCCCAGCACTTTGGGAAGCCGAGACGTGTGGATCACTTGAGGTCAGGAGTTCGAGACCAGCCTGGCCAACATGACAAAATCCTGTCTCTAAAAAAAAAAAAAAAATTAGCTGGGTGTGGTGGTGCACGCCTGTAGTCCCAGCTACGTGGGAGGCTGAGGCATGAGAACCACTTGAACCTGGGAGGCGGAGGTTGCAGTGAGCCGAGATCGTGCCATTGTATTCCAGCCTGGGCAACAGAGCAAGACTCTGTTTAAAAAAAAAAAAAAAAAAAAAAGATGACTGTGTTCTAGTCCCTGGTACCTGTGAACATGTTACCTTACACATTAAATGGACTTTGCAAATGTGATAGAGATTTTGAGATGGGGAGATGATCCTGGGTTATCAAAGTGGACCCAGTGTCATCCCAAGGGTGGAAGAGGGAGGCAGAAGAGAGAATTTGAGTGATGTAGAGAGGGGAGGGCTCCACCATCCATTGTCAGCTTTGAAGATGGGAGAGACCACAAGCCAAGAAATGCAGGCAGGCCTGAGACACTGAAAAAGACAAGGAAATGGAGTCTCCCCTGGACCTCCATAAAGGACCTGGCTGGCCCTGCCAACACCTTAGTTTTAGCCCTGTGAGACCCTATTCTGTCCTCTAGAATTCTAAAATAATGAATGTATGTTGTTTTAAGATACTAAGTCAGTTGGTGGTAATTTGTTCCACAGCAACAGGAAACTAATATAGCTGTTGAGACCCAACACAGTTGGTACTCGGAGGCTGGACCACGTGGAACCACTCCACAGTGTTTCCTGAGCACCCATGGTTTAAGTGTCACCCACAGCCCCTGACCTCTGGAGGGGAACACACCAGACTATGGAACTGAATGCGCCCTAGGTATGCATATCACCAGCGATGTAATATTCTGGGGCAAGAGGGCTAAGGGTGGATCCGTTGGTTTAAAAAGGCCTCTGGAGAAGCTGGACCCCGGACCCCTGGCAGGGCCTTGAAAGATGGAGGGTTTGGATGAGGACAGGGAGGAGGGCAGGGAGAAGAAAGGCATAATTGGAAGGGGCCAGCAGGATCCAAGTCAGGGAGGCTCACTCAGTTATTCATTCATTATTCATTCATCAGCTCATTTAACACCTGTGCTCCAGGCTATGGGGCCAGGGTGAGGCGGGTGCCAGGACAGTGAGGTGAACAAGGAACAAGGTAAACCTAGTGATTGTTCTTTTTTTTTTTTTTTTTTTTTTTTTGAGATGGAGTTTTGCTCTTGTTGCCCAGACTGGAGTGCAACGGCACTATGTTGGCTCACCGCAACCTCTGCCTCCCAGGTTCAAGCAATTCTCCTGCCTCAGCCTCCGGAGTAGCTGGATTACAAGCATGCACCACCACGCCCAGCTAATTTTGTAGTTTTAGTAGAGACAGGGTTTCACCATGTTGGTCAGGCTGGTCTGTAACTCCTGACCTCAGGTGATCCGCCCACGTCAGCCTCCCAAAGTGCTGGGATTATAGCCATGAGCCACTGCGCCCGGCTCTAGTGGTTGTTCTTATGAAATTTATACTCAGGAGTGGAAGACAATATGCCATTGCAATGAAACATGGCAAGCATTACAGCAGGAGAGGTTTAGCTTGTGAAGGGACACATCAGGGTGGACTTCCTGGAAGAAGTAGCCCTTTAGTTGATAACAAGATTAACTGAAGGTTTGTTTTATATCACTCCAGGCACTGCCGGGCTCTCTGCACTTAGTGGGTGCTGACTGAAGGAGTCAGTGACTATTTTTGTTATTTACATCAGAGCCTTTTTTTTTTTTTTTTTTTTTTTA